>NW_027422784.1:3000000-3173204 GCF_048934315.1 Petromyzon marinus
TTAATGAGTCTAAGTTGCTGAAATAAGACTATTTAATAAGCCTAAGTTTCTGAACTAAGCCTATTTAAAAAGGTATATTTAATAAGTCTAAGTTGCTGAAATAAACCTATTTAAAATGCTATTTAATAAGCCTAAGTTGCTGAAATAAACCTGTTTAATAAGGCTATTTAATAAGAATAAGTTGCGGAAATCAGCTTATTTAATAAGCCTAAGTTGCTGAATAAGCCTATTTCATGAGCCTAAGTTGCTGAAATAAGCCTTTTTAATATGTCTCAGTTGCTGAAATAAGCCTATTTAATAAGCCTAAGTTGCTGAAATAAGCCTATTTAAATAGGCTATTTAATAAGCCTAAGTTGCTGAATAAGCCTATTTAATAAGTCTAAGTTGCTGAAATAAGGCTATTTAATAAGCCTAAGTTGCTGAAATAAGCCTATTTAATAAGCCTACGTTGGTGAACTAAGCCTATATAAAAAGGTCTATTTAATAAGTCTAAGTTGCTGAAAAAAACCTATTGCTAGAAATAAACCTGTTTAATAAGGCTATTTAATAAGCATAAGTTGCTGAAATAAGCCTATTTAATAAGCCTAAGTTGCTGAAATAAGCCTATTTAATAAGGCTATTTAATAAGTCTAAGATGCAGAAATGAACCTATTTAATAATGCTATTTAATACGCCTAATTTGCTTAAATAAGCATATTTAATAAGCCTAAGTTGCTAAAATAAGCCTATTTAATAGGCCTATCTAATAAGTCTAAGTTGCAGAAATAAGCATATTTCATAAGCATATTTAATGAGCCTAAGTTGCTGAAATGTCTATTTAATAAGTCGGTTTAATAAGTCTAAGTTGCTAAAATAAGCCTATTTAATAAGGCTATTTAATAAGTCTAAGTTGCTGAACTAAGCCTATTTAAAAAGGTATATTTAATAAGTCTAAGCAGCTGAAATAAACCTATTTAAACATGCTATTTAATAAGCCTAAGTTGCTGAAATAAACCTGTTTAATAAGCCTATTTAATAAGCATAAGTTGCTGAAATAAGCTTATTTAATAAGCCTAAGTTGCTGAAATAAGCCTATTTAATAAGGCTATTTAATAAGTCTAAGTTGCTGAAATAAACCTATTTAATAAGTCTAAGTTGCTAAAATAAGCCTATTTAATGAGGCTATTTAATAAGTCTATTTAATAAACCTATTTAATAAGCCTATTTAATAAGCCTATTTAATACGCCTATTTAATAAACATATTTAATAAGTATTTAATGAGCCTATTTAATAAGTCTATTTAATAAGCCTTTTTAATAAGCCTATTTAATAAGTCTATTTAATAAGCCTATTTAATAAGTCTATTTAATAAGTCTATTTAATAAGCCTATTTAATAAGTATTTAATAAGCCGATTTAATAAGTTTATTTAATAAGCTTATTTAATAAGCCTATTTAAAAGCCTATTTATTGAGCCTATTTAATAAGTCTATTTAATAAGCCTATTTAATAAGCCTATTTAATGAGCCTATTTAATAAGTCTATTTAATAAGCATATTTAATAGGCCTTTTTAATAAGTCTAAGTTGCTGAAATAAGCATATTTAATAAGCCTATTTAATAGGCCTATTGAATAAGTCTAAGTTGCTGAAATAAGCCTATTTAATAAGCCTAAGTTTCTGAATGAGCCTATTTAATAAGCCTAAGTTGCTGAAATAAGCCTATTAAATAAGCCTAAGTTGCTGAATATGCCTATTTAATAAGCCTAAGTTGCTGATAAACCTATTTAATAAGTCTAAGTTGCTGAAATAAGCATATTTAATAAGGCTATTTAATAAGCCTAAGTTGCTGAATATGCCTATTTAATAAGGCTATTTAATGAGTCTAAGTTGCTGAAATAAGACTATTTAATAAGCCTAAGTTTCTGAACTAAGCCTATTTAAAAAGGTATATTTAATAAGTCTAAGTTGCTGAAATAAACCTATTTAAAATGCTATTTAATAAGCCTAAGTTGCTGAAATAAACCTGTTTAATAAGGCTATTTAATAAGAATAAGTTGCGGAAATCAGCTTATTTAATAAGCCTAAGTTGCTGAATAAGCCTATTTCATGAGCCTAAGTTGCTGAAATAAGCCTTTTTAATATGTCTCAGTTGCTGAAATAAGCCTATTTAATAAGCCTAAGTTGCTGAAATAAGCCTATTTAAATAGGCTATTTAATAAGCCTAAGTTGCTGAATAAGCCTATTTAATAAGTCTAAGTTGCTGAAATAAGGCTATTTAATAAGCCTAAGTTGCTGAAATAAGCCTATTTAATAAGCCTACGTTGGTGAACTAAGCCTATATAAAAAGGTCTATTTAATAAGTCTAAGTTGCTGAAAAAAACCTATTGCTAGAAATAAACCTGTTTAATAAGGCTATTTAATAAGCATAAGTTGCTGAAATAAGCCTATTTAATAAGCCTAAGTTGCTGAAATAAGCCTATTTAATAAGGCTATTTAATAAGTCTAAGATGCAGAAATGAACCTATTTAATAATGCTATTTAATACGCCTAATTTGCTTAAATAAGCATATTTAATAAGCCTAAGTTGCTAAAATAAGCCTATTTAATAGGCCTATCTAATAAGTCTAAGTTGCAGAAATAAGCATATTTCATAAGCATATTTAATGAGCCTAAGTTGCTGAAATGTCTATTTAATAAGTCGGTTTAATAAGTCTAAGTTGCTAAAATAAGCCTATTTAATAAGGCTATTTAATAAGTCTAAGTTGCTGAACTAAGCCTATTTAAAAAGGTATATTTAATAAGTCTAAGCAGCTGAAATAAACCTATTTAAACATGCTATTTAATAAGCCTAAGTTGCTGAAATAAACCTGTTTAATAAGCCTATTTAATAAGCATAAGTTGCTGAAATAAGCCTATTTAATAAGGCTATTTAATAAGTCTAAGTTGCTGAAATAAACCTATTTAATAAGCCTAAGTTGCTAAAATAAGCCTATTTAATGAGGCTATTTAATACGTCTATTTAATAAGCCTATTTAATAAGCCTATTTAATAAGCTTATTTAATAAGCCTATTTAATGAGTCTATTTAATAAGTCTATTTAATAAGTATTTAATGAGCCTATTTAATAAGCCTATTTATTGAGCCTATTTAATAAGCCTATTTATTGAGCCTATTTAATAAGCCTATTTATTGAGCCTATTTAATAAGTCTATTTAATAAGTCTATTTAATAAGTCTATTTAATAAGCCTATTTAATAAGCCTATTTAATAAGCCTAATTAATACACCTATTTAATAAACATATTTAATAAGTATTTAATGAGCCTATTTAATAAGCCTATTTATTGAGCCTATTTAATAAGCCTATTTATTGAGCCTATTTAATAAGCATATTTATTGAGCCTATTTATTGAGCCTATTTAATAAGCCGATTTAATAAGTCTATTTAATAAGCCTATTTAATAAGCCTATTTAATAAGCCTATTTATTGAGCCTATTTAATAAGCCTATTTAATAAGCCGATTTATTGAGCCTATTTAATAAGTCTATTTAATAAGCCTATTTAATAAGCCTATTTAATAAGTATTTAATGAGCCTATTTAATAAGTCTATTTAATAAGCCTATTTAATAGGACTATTTAATAAGTCTAAGTTGCTGAAATAAGCCTATTTAATAAGCCTATTTAATAGGCCTATTTAATAAGTCTAAGTTGCTGAAATAAGCCTATTTAATAAGCCTAAGTTGCTGAATAAGCCTATTTAATAAGCCTAAGTTGCTGCGTAAACCTATTTAATAAGTCTAAGTTGCTGAAATAAGCCTATTTAATACGGCTATTTAATAAGCCTAAGTTGATGAAATAAGCCTATTTCATAAGGCTATTTAATGAGCCTAAGTTGCTGAAATAAGACTATTTAATAAGCCTAAGTTTCTGAACTAAGCCTTTTTAAAAAGGTATATTTAATAAGTCTAAGTTGCTGAAATAAACCTATTTAAAAATGCTATTTAATAAGCCTAAGTTGCTGAAATAAACCTGTTTAATAAGGCTATTTAATAAGCATAAGTTGCTGAAATAAGCCTATTTAATAAGGCTCTTTAATAAGTCTAAGTTGCTGAAATAAACCTATTTAATAAGCCTAAGTTGCTAAAATAAGCCTATTTCATGAGGCTATTTAATAAGTCTATTTAATAAGCCTATTTAATAAGCCTATTTAATAAGCCTAATTAATACACCTATTTAATAAACATATTTAATGAGTATTTAATGAGCCTATTTAATAAGTCTATTTAATAAGCCTTTTTAATAAGACTATTTAATAAGTCTATTTAATAAGCCTATTTAATAAGTCTATTTAATAAGTCTATTTAATAAGCCTATTTAATAAGTATTTAATGAGCCTATTTAATAAGCCTATTTATTGAGCCTATTTAATAAGCCTATTTATTGAGCCTATTTAATAAGCATATTTATTGAGCCTATTTAATAAGCCTATTTATTGAGCCTATTTAATAAGCCGATTTAATAAGTCTATTTAATAAGCCTATTTAATAAGCCTATTTAATAAGCCTATTTATTGAGCCTATTTAATAAGCCTATTTAATAAGCTGATTTATTGAGCCTATTTAATAAGTCTATTTAATAACCCTAATTAATAAACCTATTTAATAAACATATTTAATGAGTATTTAATGAGCCTATTTAATAAGTCTATTTAATAAGCCTTTTTAATAAGACTATTTAATAAGTCTATTTAATAAGCCTATTTAATAAGTCTATTTAATAAGTCTATTTAATAAGCCTATTTAATAAGTATTTAATGAGCCTATTTAATAAGCCTATTTAATAAGCCTATTTATTGAGCCTATTTTATAAGCCTATTTATTGAGCCTATTTAATAAGCATATTTATTGAGCCTATTTAATAAGCCTATTTATTGAGCCTATTTAATAAGCCGATTTAATAAGTCTATTTAATAAGCCTATTTAATAAGCCTATTTAATAAGCCTATTTATTGAGCCTATTTAATAAGCCTATTTAATAAGCCGATTTATTGAGCCTATTTAATAAGTCTATTTAATAAGCCTATTTAATAAGCCTATTTATTGAGCCTATTTAATAAGTCTATTTAATAAGCCTATTTAATAAGCCTATTTAATAAGTATTTAATGAGCCTATTTAATAAGTCTATTTAATAAGTCTATTTAATAAGTCTATTTAATAAGTCTATTTAATAAGCCTATTTAATAAGCCTATTTAATAAGCCTAATTAATACACCTATTTAATAAACATATTTAATGAGTATTTAATGAGCCTATTTAATAAGTCTATTTAATAAGCTTTTTTAATAAGACTATTTAATAAGTCTATTTAATAAGCCTATTTAATAAGTCTATTTAATAAGTCTATTTAATAAGCCTATTTAATAAGTATTTAATGAGCCTATTTAATAAGCCTATTTATTGAGCCTATTTAATAAGCCTATTTATTGAGCCTATTTAATAAGCATATTTATTGAGCCTATTTTAATAAGCCTATTTATTGAGCCTATTTAATAAGCCGATTTAATAAGTCTATTTAATAAGCCTATTTAATAAGCCTATTTAATAAGGCTATTTATTGAGCCTATTTAATAAGCCTATTTAATAAGCCGATTTATTGAGCCTATTTAATAAGTCTATTTAATAAGCCTATTTAATAAGCCTATTTATTGAGCCTATTTAATAAGTCTATTTAATAAGCCTATTTAATAAGTATTTAATGAGCCTATTTAATAAGTCTATTTAATAAGCCTATTTAATAAGCCTAATTAATACACCTATTTAATAAACATATTTAATGAGTATTTAATGAGCCTATTTAATAAGTCTATTTAATAAGCCTTTTTAATAAGACTATTTAATAAGTCTATTTAATAAGCCTATTTAATAAGTCTATTTAATAAGTCTATTTAATAAGCCTATTTAATAAGTATTTAATGAGCCTATTTAATAAGCCAATTTATTGAGCCTATTTAATAAGCCTATTTATTGAGCCTATTTAATAAGCATATTTATTGAGCCTATTTAATAAGCCTATTTATTGAGCCTATTTAATAAGCCGATTTAATAAGTCTATTTAATAAGCCTAATTAATAAGCCGATTTAATAAGCCTATTTATTGAGCCTATTTAATAAGCCTATTTAATAAGCCGATTTATTGAGCCTATTTAATAAGTCTATTTAATAAGCCTATTTAATAAGCCTATTTATTGAGCCTATTTAATAAGTCTATTTAATAAGCCTATTTAATAAGCCTATTTAATAAGTATTTAATGAGCCTATTTAATAAGTCTATTTAATAAGCCTATTTAATAGGCCTTTTTTAATAAATCTAAGTTGCTGAAATAAGCCTATTTAATAAGCCTATTTAATAGGCCTATTTAATAAGTCTAAGTTGCTGAAATAAGCTTATTTAATAAGCCTAAGTTTCTGAATGAGCCTATTTAATAAGCCTAAGTTGCTGAAACAAGCCTATTAAATAAGCCTAAGTTGCTGAATAAGCCTATTTAATAAGCCTAAGTTGCTGAATAAACCTATTTAATAAGTCTAAGTTGCTGAAATAAGCATATTTAATAAGGCTATTTAATAAGCCTAAGTTGCTGAATAAGCCTATTTAATAAGGCTATTTAATGAGCCTAATTTGCTGAAATAAGACTATTTAATAAGCCTAAGTTTCTGAACTAAGCCTATTTTAAAAGGTATATTTAATAAGTCTAAGTTGCTGAAATAAACCTATTTAAAAATGCTATTTAATAAGCCTAAGTTGCTGAAATAAACCTGTTTAATAAGGCTATTTAATAAGAATAAGTTGCTGAAATAAACCTATTTAATAAGCCTAAGTTGCTAAAATAAGCCTATTTAATGAGGCTATTTAATACGTCTATTTAATAAGCCTATTTAATAAGCCTATTTAATAGGCTTATTTAATAAACCTATTTAATGAGTCTATTTAATAAGTCTATTTAATAAGTATTTAATGAGCCTATTTAATAAGCCTATTTATTGAGCCTATTTAATAAGCCTATTTATTGAGCCTATTTAATAAGCCTATTTATTGAACCTATTTAATAAGCCTATTTATTGAGCCTATTTAATAAGCCGATTTAATAAGTCTATTTAATAAGCCTATTTAATAAGCCTATTTAATAAGGCTATTTATTGAGCCTATTTAATAAGCCTATTTAATAAGCCGATTTATTGAGCCTATTTAATAAGTCTATTTAATAAGCCTATTTAATAAGCCTATTTATTGAGCCTATTTAATAAGTCTATTTAATAAGCCTATTTAATAAGTATTTAATGAGCCTATTTAATAAGTCTATTTAATAAGTCTATTTAATAAGTCTATTTAATAAGTCTATTTAATAAGCCTATTTAATAAGCCTAATTAATACACCTATTTAATAAACATATTTAATGAGTATTTAATGAGCCTATTTAATAAGTCTATTTAATAAGCCTTTTTAATAAGACTATTTAATAAGTCTATTTAATAAGCCTATTTAATAAGTCTATTTAATAAGTCTATTTAATAAGCCTATTTAATAAGTATTTAATGAGCCTATTTAATAAGCCTATTTATTGAGCCTATTTAATAAGCCTATTTATTGAGCCTATTTAATAAGCATATTTATTGAGCCTATTTAATAAGCCTATTTATTGAGCCTATTTAATAAGCCGATTTAATAAGTCTATTTAATAAGCCTAATTAATAAGCCGATTTAATAAGCCTATTTATTGAGCCTATTTAATAAGCCTATTTAATAAGCCGATTTATTGAGCCTATTTAATAAGTCTATTTAATAAGCCTATTTAATAAGCCTATTTATTGAGCCTATTTAATAAGTCTATTTAATAAGCCTATTTAATAAGCCTATTTAATAAGTATTTAATGAGCCTATTTAATAAGTCTATTTAATAAGCCTATTTAATAGGCCTTTTTTAATAAATCTAAGTTGCTGAAATAAGCCTATTTAATAAGCCTAATTAATAGGCCTATTTAATAAGTCTAAGTTGCTGAAATAAGCTTATTTAATAAGCCTAAGTTTCTGAATGAGCCTATTTAATAAGCCTAAGTTGCTGAAATAAGCCTATTAAATAAGCCTAAGTTGCTGAATAAGCCTATTTAATAAGCCTAAGTTGCTGAATAAACCTATTTAATAAGTCTAAGTTGCTGAAATAAGCATATTTAATAAGGCTATTTAATAAGCCTAAGTTGCTGAATAAGCCTATTTAATAAGACTATTTAATGAGCCTAATTTGCTGAAATAAGACTATTTAATAAGCCTAAGTTTCTGAACTAAGCCTATTTTAAAAGGTATATTTAATAAGTCTAAGTTGCTGAAATAAACCTATTTAAAAATGCTATTTAATAAGCCTAAGTTGCTGAAATAAACCTGTTTAATAAGGCTATTTAATAAGAATAAGTTGCTGAAATAAGCTTATTTAATAAGCCTAAGTTGCTGAAATAAGCCTATTTAATAAGGCTCTTTAATAAGTCTAAGTTGCTGAAATAAACCTATTTAATAAGCCTAAGTTGCTAAAATAAGCCTATTTAATTAGGCTATTTAATACGTCTATTTAATAAGCCTATTTAATAAGCCTATTTAATAAGCTTATTTAATAAGCCTATTTAATGAGTCTATTTAATAAGTCTATTTAATAAGTATTTAATGAGCCTATTTAATAAGCCTATTTATTGAGCCTATTTAATAAGCTTATTTATTGAGCCTATTTAATAAGCCTATTTATTGAGCCTATTTAATAAGCCTATTTATTGAGCCTATTTAATAAGTCTATTTAATAAGTCTATTTAATAAGTCTATTTAATAAGCCTATTTAATAAGCCTATTTAATAAGCCTAATTAATACACCTATTTAATAAACATATTTAATAAGTATTTAATGAGCCTATTTAATAAGTCTATTTAATAAGCCTATTTAATAAGCCTATTTAATAAGTATTTAATGAGCCTATTTAATAAGTCTATTTAATAAGCCTATTTAATAGGACTATTTAATAAGTCTAAGTTGCTGAAATAAGCCTATTTAATAAGCCTATTTAATAGGCCTATTTAATAAGTCTAAGTTGCTGAAATAAGCCTATTTAATAAGCCTAAGTTGCTGAATAAGCCTATTTAATAAGCCTAAGTTGCTGAATAAACCTATTTAATGAGCCTAAGTTGCTGAAATAAGACTATTTAATAAGCCTAAGTTTCTGAACTAAGCCTATTTAAAAAGGTATATTTAATAAGTCTAAGTTGCTGAAATAAACCTATTTAAAAATGCTATTTAATAAGCCTAAGTTGCTGAAATAAACCTGTTTAATAAGGCTATTTAATAAGCATAAGTTGCTGAAATAAGCCTATTTAATAAGGCTCTTTAATAAGTCTAAGTTGCTGAAATAAACCTATTTAATAAGCCTAAGTTGCTAAAATAAGCCTATTTCATGAGGCTATTTAATAAGTCTATTAAATAAGTCTATTTAATAAGTCTATTTAATAAGTCTATTTAATAAGCCTATTTAATAAGCCTATTTAATAAGCCTAATTAATACACCTATTTAATAAACATATTTAATGAGTATTTAATGAGCCTATTTAATAAATCTATTTAATAAGCCTTTTTAATAAGACTACTTAATAAGTCTATTTAATAAGCCTATTTAATAAGTCTATTTAATAAGTCTATTTAATAAGCCTATTTAATAAGTATTTAATGAGCCTATTTAATAAGCCTATTTATTGAGCCTATTTAATAAGCCTATTTATTGAGCCTATTTAATAAGCATATTTATTGAGCCTATTTAATAAGCCTATTTATTGAGCCTATTTAATAAGCCGATTTAATAAGTCTATTTAATAAGCCTATTTAATAAGCCTATTTAATAAGCCTATTTATTGAGCCTATTTAATAAGCCTATTTAATAAGCTGATTATTGAGCCTATTTAATAAGTCTATTTAATAAGCCTAATTAATACACCTATTTAATAAACATATTTAATGAGTATTTAATGAGCCTATTTAATAAGTCTATTTAATAAGCCTTTTTAATAAGACTATTTAATAAGTCTATTTAATAAGCCTATTTAATAAGTCTATTTAATAAGTCTATTTAATAAGCCTATTTAATAAGTATTTAATGAGCCTATTTAATAAGCCTATTTATTGAGCCTATTTAATAAGCCTATTTATTGAGCCTATTTAATAAGCATATTTATTGAGCCTATTTAATAAGCCTATTTATTGAGCCTATTTAATAAGCCGATTTAATAAGTCTATTTAATAAGCCTATTTAATAAGCCTATTTAATAAGCCTATTTATTGAGCCTATTTAATAAGCCTATTTAATAAGCCGATTTATTGAGCCTATTTAATAAGTCTATTTAATAAGCCTATTTAATAAGCCTATTTATTGAGCCTATTTAATAAGTCTATTTAATTAGCCTATTTAATACGCCTATTTAATAATTATTTAATGAGCCTATTTAATAAGTCTATTTAATAAGTCTATTTAATAAGTCTATTTAATAAGTCTATTTAATAAGCCTATTTAATAAGCCTATTTAATAAGCCTAATTAATACACCTATTTAATAAACATATTTAATGAGTATTTAATGAGCCTATTTAATAAGTCTATTTAATAAGCTTTTTTAATAAGACTATTTAATAAGTCTATTTAATAAGCCTATTTAATAAGTCTATTTAATAAGTCTATTTAATAAGCCTATTTAATAAGTATTTAATGAGCCTATTTAATAAGCCTATTTATTGAGCCTATTTAATAAGCCTATTTATTGAGCCTATTTAATAAGCATATTTATTGAGCCTATTTGATAAGCCTATTTATTGAGCCTATTTAATAAGCCGATTTAATAAGTCTATTTAATAAGCCTATTTAATAAGCCTATTTAATAAGCCTATTTATTGAGCCTATTTAATAAGCCTATTTAATAAGCCGATTTATTGAGCCTATTTAATAAGTCTATTTAATAAGCCTATTTAATAAGCCTATTTAATAAATATTTAATGAGCCTATTTAATAAGTCTATTTAATAAGCCTATTTAATAGGCCTTTTTTAATAAATCTAAGTTGCTGAAATAAGCCTATTTAATAAGCCTATTTAATAGGCCTATTTAATAAGTCTAAGTTGCTGAAATAAGCTTATTTAATAAGCCTAAGTTTCTGAATGAGCCTATTTAATAAGCCTAAGTTGCTGAAATAAGCCTATTAAATAAGCCTAAGTTGCTGAATAAGCCTATTTAATAAGCCTAAGTTGCTGAATAAACCTATTTAATAAGTCTAAGTTGCTGAAATAAGCATATTTAATAAGGCTATTTAATAAGCCTAAGTTGCTGAATAAGCCTATTTAATAAGGCTATTTAATGAGCCTAAGTTGCTGAAATAAGACTATTTAATAAGCCTAAGTTTCTGAACTAAGCCTATTTTAAAAGGTATATTTAATAAGTCTAAGTTGCTGAAATAAACCTATTTAAAAATGCTATTTAATAAGCCTAAGTTGCTGAAATAAACCTGTTTAATAAGGCTATTTAATAAGAATAAGTTGCTGAAATAAGTTTATTTAATAAGCCTAAGTTGCTGAAATAAGCCTATTTAATAAGGCTCTTTAATAAGTCTAAGTTGCTGAAATAAACCTATTTAATAAGCCTAAGTTGCTAAAATAAGCCTATTTAATGAGGCTATTTAATACGTCTATTTAATAAGCCTATTTAATAAGCCTATTTAATAAGCCTATTTAATAAGCCTATTTAATGAGTCTATTTAATAAGTCTATTTAATAAGTATTTAATGAGCCTATTTAATAAGCCTATTTATTGAGCCTATTTAATAAGCCTATTTATTGAGCCTATTTAATAAGCCTATTTATTGAGCCTATTTAATAAGCCTATTTATTGAGCCTATTTAATAAGTCTATTTAATGAGCCTATTTAATAAGTCTATTTAATAAGCCTTTTTAATAAGACTATTTAATAAGTCTATTTAATAAGACTATTTAAAAAGTCTATTTAATAAGTCTATTTAATAAGCCTATTAAATAAGTATTAAATGAGCCTATTTAATAAGCCTATTTATTGAGCCTATTTAATAAGCCTATTTATTGAGCCTATTTAATAAGCATATTTATTGAGCCTATTTATTGAGCCTATTTAATAAGCTGATTTAATAAGTCTATTTAATAAGCCTATTTAATAAGCCTATTTAATAAGCCTATTTATTGAGCCTATTTAATAAGCCTATTTAATAAGCCGATTTATTGAGCCTATTTAATAAGTCTATTTAATAAGCCTATTTAATAACCCTATTTAATAAGTATTTAATGAGCCTATTTAATAAGTCTATTTAATAAGCCTATTTAATAGGCCTATTTAATAAGTCTAAGTTGCTGAAATAAGCCTATTTAATAAGCCTATTTAATAGGCCTATTTAATAAGTCTAAGTTGCTGAAATAAGCCTATTTAATAAGCCTAAGTTGCTGAATAAGCCTATTTAATAAGCCTAAGTTGCTGAATAAACCTATTTAATAAGTCTAAGTTGCTGAAATAAGCCTATTTAATACGGCTATTTAATAAGCCTAAGTTGCTGAAATAAGCCTATTTCATAAGGCTATTTAATGAGCCTAAGTTGCTGAAATAAGACTATTTAATAAGCCTAAGTTTCTGAACTAAGCCTATTTAAAAAGGTATATTTAATAAGTCTAAGTTGCTGAAATAAACCTATTTAAAAATGCTATTTAATAAGCCTAAGTTGCTGAAATAAACCTGTTTAATAAGGCTATTTAATAAGCATAAGTTGCTGAAATAAGCTTATTTAATAAGCCTAAGTTGCTGAAATAAGCCTATTTAATAAGGCTCTTTAATAAGTCTAAGTTGCTGAAATAAACCTATTTAATAAGCCTAAGTTGCTAAAATAAGCCTATTTCATGAGGCTATTTAATAAGTCTATTTAATAAGTCTATTTAATAAGTCTATTTAATAAGCCTATTTAATAAGCCTATTTAATAAGCCTAATTAATACACCTATTTAATAAACATATTTAATGAGTATTTAATGAGCCTATTTAATAAGTCTATTTAATAAGCCTTTTTAATAAGACTATTTAATAAGTCTATTTAATAAGCCTATTTAATAAGTATTTAATAAGCCTATTTAATAAGCCTATTTATTGAGCCTATTTAATAAGCCTATTTATTGAGCCTATTTAATAAGCATATTTATTGAGCCTATTTAATAAGCCTATTTAATAAGTCTATTTAATAAGTCTATTTAATAAGCCTATTTAATAAGCCTATTTAATAAGCCTAATTAATACACCTATTTAATAAACATATTTAATAAGTATTTAATGAGCCTATTTAATAAGTCTATTTAATAAGCCTTTTTAATAAGACTATTTAATAAGTCTATTTAATAAGACTATTTAAAAAGTCTATTTAATAAGTCTATTTAATAAGCCTATTAAATAAGTATTTAATGAGCCTATTTAATAAGCCTATTTATTGAGCCTATTTAATAAGCCTATTTATTGAGCCTATTTAATAAGCATATTTATTGAGCCTATTTAATAAGCTGATTTAATAAGTATATTTAATAAGCCTATTTAATAAGCCTATTTAATAAGCCTATTTATTGAGCCTATTTAATAAGCCTATTTAATAAGCCGATTTATTGAGCCTATTTAATAAGTCTATTTAATAAGCCTATTTAATAACCCTATTTAATAAGTATTTAATGAGCCTATTTAATAAGTCTATTTAATAAGCCTATTTAATAGGCCTATTTAATAAGTCTAAGTTGCTGAAATAAGCCTATTTAATAAGCCTATTTAATAGGCCTATTTAATAAGTCTAAGTTGCTGAAATAAGCCTATTTAATAAGCCTAAGTTGCTGAATAAGCCTATTTAATTAGCCTAAGTTGCTGAATAAACCTATTTAATAAGTCTAAGTTGCTGAAATAAGCCTATTTAATACGGCTATTTAATGAGCCTAAGTTGCTGAAATAAGACTATTTAAAAATGCTATTTAATAAGCCTAAGTTGCTGAAATAAACCTGTTTAATAAGGCTATTTAATAAGCATAAGTTGCTGAAATAAGCTTATTTAATAAGCCTAAGTTGCTGAAATAAGCCTATTTAATAAAGCTCTTTAATAAGTCTAAGTTTCTGAAATAAACCTATTTAATAAGCCTAAGTTGCTAAAATAAGCCTATTTCATGAGGCTATTTAATAAGTCTATTTAATAATTATATTTAATAAGTCTATTTAATAAGTCTATTTAATAAGCCTATTTAATAAGCCTATTTAATAAGCCTAATTAATACACCTATTTAATAAACATATTTAATGAGTATTTAATGAGCCTATTTAATAAGTCTATTTAATAAGCCTTTTTAATAAGACTATTTAATAAGTCTATTTAATAAGCCTATTTAATAAGTCTATTTAATAAGTCTATTTAATAAGCCTATTTAATAAGTATTTAATGAGCCTATTTAATAAGCCTATTTATTGAGCCTATTTAATAAGCATATTTATTGAGCCTATTTAATAAGCATATTTATTGAGCCTATTTAATAAGCCTATTTATTGAGCCTATTTAATAAGCCGATTTAATGAGTCTATTTAATAAGCCTATTTAAAAAGCCTATTTAATAAGCCTATTTAATAAGCCTATTTAATAAGCCTATTTAATGAGTCTATTTAATAAGTCTATTTAATAAGTATTTAATGAGCCTATTTAATAATCCTATTTATTGAGCCTATTTAATAAGCCTATTTATTGAGCCTATTTAATAAGCCTATTTATTGAGCCTATTTAATAAGCCTATTTATTGAGCCTATTTAATAAGTCTATTTAATAAGTCTATTTAATAAGTCTATTTAATAAGCCTATTTAATAAGCCTATTTAATAAGCCTAATTAATACACCTATTTAATAAACATATTTAATAAGTATTTAATGAGCCTATTTAATAAGTCTATTTAATAAGCCTTTTTAATAAGACTATTTAATAAGTCTATTTAATAAGACTATTTAATAAGTCTATTTAATAAGTCTATTTAATAAGCCTATTTAATAAGCCTATTTATTGAGCCTATTTAATAAGCCTATTTATTGAGCCTATTTAATAACCATATTTATTGAGCCTATTTATTGAGCCTATTTAATAAGCCGATTTAATAAGTCTATTTAATAAGACTATTTAATAAGCCTATTTAATAAGCCTATTTATTGAGCCTATTTAATAAGCCTATTTAATAAGCCGATTTATTGAGCCTATTTAATAAGTCTATTTAATGAGCCTAATTAATACACCTATTTAATAAACATATTTAATGAGTATTTAATGAGCCTATTTAATAAGTCTATTTAATAAGCCTTTTTAATAAGACTATTTAATAAGTCTATTTAATAAGCCTATTTAATAAGTCTATTTAATAAGTCTATTTAATAAGCCTATTTAATAAGTATTTAATGAGCCTATTTAATAAGCCTATTTATTGGGCCTATTTAATAAGCCTATTTATTGAGCCTATTTAATAAGCATATTTATTGAGCCTATTTAATAAGCCTATTTATTGAGCCTATTTAATAAGCCGATTTAATAAGTCTATTTAATAAGCCTATTTAATAAGCCTATTTAATAAGGCTATTTATTGAGCCTATTTAATAAGCCTATTTAATAAGCCGATTTATTGAGCCTATTTAATAAGTCTATTTAATAAGCCTATTTAATAAGCCTATTTATTGAGCCTATTTAATAAGTCTATTTAATAAGCCTATTTAATACGCCTATTTAATAATTATTTAATGAGCCTATTTAATAAGTCTATTTAATAAGTCTATTTAATAAGTCTATTTAATAAGTCTATTTAATAAGCCTATTTAATAAGCCTATTTAATAAGCCTAATTAATACACCTATTTAATAAACATATTTAATGAGTATTTAATGAGCCTATTTAATAAGTCTATTTAATAAGCTTTTTTAATAAGACTATTTAATAAGTCTATTTAATAAGCCTATTTAATAAGTCTATTTAATAAGTCTATTTAATAAGCCTATTTAATAAGTATTTAATGAGCCTATTTAATAAGCCTATTTATTGAGCCTATTTAATAAGGCTATTTAATAAGCCTACGTTGCTGAATAAGCCTATTTTATAAGCCTAAGTTGCTGAAATAAGCCTATTTAATAAGTCTAAGTTGCTGAAATAAGGCTATTTAATAAGCCTAAGTTGCTGAAATAAGCCTATTTAATAAGCCTAAGTTGCTGAAATAAACCTATTTAATAAGCCTAAGTTGCTGAAATAAGGCTATTTAATAAGTCCAAGTTGCTGAAATAAGCCTATTTAATAAGCCTAAGTTGCTGAAATAAGGCTATTTAATAAGTCTAAGTTGCTGAAATAAGCCTATTTAATAAGCCTAAGTTGCTGAAATAAGTATATTTAATAAGCATAAGTTGCTGAAATAAGCCTATTTAATGAGTGTAGGTTTCTGAAATAAGGCTATTTAATAAGTCTAAGTTGCTGAAATAAGCCTTTTTAATCAGCGTAAGTTGCTGAAATAAGCTTATTTAATAAGCCCAAGTTGCTGAAATAAGCCTACTTAATTAGGCTATTTAATAAGCCTAAGTTGCTGAAATAAGCCTATTTAATGAGCTATTTAATAAGTCTATTTAATAAGCCTATTTAATAAGCCTACGTTGCTGAATAAGCCTATTTAATAAGCCTAAGTTGCTGAAATAAGCCTATTTAATAAGTCTAAGTTGCTGAAATAAGGCTATTTAATAAGCCTAAGTTGCTGAAATAAGCCTATTTAATAAGCCTAAGTTGTTGAAATAAGGCTATTTAATGAGTCCAAGTTGCTGAAATAAGCCGATTTAATAAGCCTAAGTTGCTGAAATAAGTATATTTAATAAGCATAAGTTGCTGAAATAAGCCTATTTAATAAGTCTAAGTTGCTGAAATAAGGCTATTTAATAAGTCTAAGTTGCTGAAATAAGCCTTTTTAATCAGCGTAAGTTGCTGAAATACGCCTATTTAATAAGCCCAAGTTGCTGAAATAAGCCTACTTAATTAGGCTATTTAATAAGCCTAAGTTGCTGAAATAAGCCTATTTAATAAGCGTAAGTTACTGAAATAAGGCTATTTAATAAGTCTAAGTTGCTGAAATAAGCCTATTTAATAAGCCTAAGTTGCTGAAATAAGCCTATTTAATAAGCCTGTTTAATAAGCCTAAGTTGCTGAAATAAGCCTATTTAATAAGCCTATTTAATAAGCCTATTTAATAGGCCTATTTAATAAGTCTAAGTTGCTGAATAAGCCTATTTAATAAGCCTAAGTTGCTGAATAAACCTATTTAATAAGCCTAAGTTGCTGAAATAAGGCTATTTAATAAGCCTAAGTTGCTGAAATAAGGGTATTTAATAAGCCTAAGTTGCTAAAATAAGGCTATTTAATAAGTTTAAGTTGCTGAAATAAGCCTATTTAATAAGCCTAAGTTGCTGAAATAAGCCTATTTAATAAGGCTATTTAATGAGCCTAAGTTGCTGAAATAAGCCTATTTAATAAGCCTAAGTTTCTGAACTAAGCCTATTTAAAAAGGTATATTTAATAAGTCTAAGTTGCTGAAATAAACCTATTTAAATATGCTATTTAATATGCCTAAGTTACTGAAATAAACCTGTTTAATAAGGCTATTTAATAAGCATAAGTTGCTGAAATAAGCCTATTTAATAAGCCTAAGTTGCTGAATAAGCGTATTTCATAAGCCTAAGTTGCTGAAATAAGCCTTTTTAATATGTCTCAGTTGCTGAAATAAGCCTATTTAATAAGCCTAAGTTGCTGAAATAAGCCTATTTAAATAGGCTATTTAATAAGCCTAAGTTGCTGAATAAGCCTATTTAATAAGTCTAAGTTGCTGAAATAAGGCTATTTAATAAGCCTAAGTTGCTGAAATAAGCCTATTTAATAAGCCTACATTGGTGAACTAAGCCTATATAAAAAGGTATATTTAATAAGTCTAAGTTGCTGAAAAAAACCTATTTAAAAATGCTATTTAATAAGCCTAAATTGCTAGAAATAAACCTGTTTAATAAGGCTATTTAATAAGCATAATTTGCTGTAATAAGCCTATTTAATAAGCCTAAGTTGCTGAAATAAGCCTATTTAATAAGGCTATTTAATAAGTCTAAGTTGCAGAAATGAACCTATTTAATAATGCTATTTAATACGCCTAATTTGCCTAAAAAAGCATATTTAATAAGCCTAAGTTGCTAAAATAAGCCTATTTAATAGGCCTATCTAATAAGTCTAAGTTGCAGAAATAAGCATATTTCATAAGCATATTTAATGAGCCTAAGTTGCTGAAATGTCTATTTAATAAGTCGGTTTAATAAGTCTAAGTTGCTAAAATAAGCCTATTTAATAAGGCTATTTAATAAGCCTAAGTTGCTGAAATAAGCCTATTTAATAAGGTTATTTAATGAGCCTAAGTTGCTGAAAAAAGCCTATTTAATAAGGTTATTTAATGAGCCTAAGTTGCTGAAATAAGCCTATTTAATACGCCTAAGTTTCTGAACTAAGCCTATTTAAAAATACTATTTAATAAGCCTAAGTTGCTGAAATAAGCCTATTAAATAAGCATAAGTTACTGAAATAAGGCTATTTAATAAGCCTACGTTGCTGAATAAGCCTATTTAATAAGCCTAAGTTGCTGAAATAAGCCTATTTAATAAGTCTAAGTTGCTGAAATAAGGCTATTTAATAAGCCTAAGTTGCTGAAATAAGCCTATTTAATAAGCCCAAGTTGCTGAAATAAGCCTACTTAATTAGGCTATTTAATAAGCCTAAGTTGCTGAAATAAGCCTATTTAATAAGCGTAAGTTACTGAAATAAGGCTATTTAATAAGCCTATTTAATAAGCCTACGTTGCTGAATAAGCCTATTTTATAAGCCTAAGTTGCTGAAATAAGCCTATTTAATAAGTCTAAGTTGCTGAAATAAGGCTATTTAATAAGCCTAAGTTGCTGAAATAAGCCTATTTAATAAGCCTAAGTTGCTGAAATAAACCTATTTAATAAGCCTAAGTTGCTGAAATAAGGCTATTTAATAAGTCCAAGTTGCTGAAATAAGCCTATTTAATAAGCCTAAGCTGCTGAAATAAGGCTATTTAATAAGCATAAGTTGCTGAAATAAGCCTATTTAATAAGTCTAAGTTGCTGAAATAAGGCTATTTAATACGCCTAAGTTTCTGAACTAAGCCTATTTAAAAATACTATTTAATAAGCCTAAGTTGCTGAAATAAGCCTATTAAATAAGCATAAGTTACTGAAATAAGGCTATTTAATAAGCCTACGTTGCTGAATAAGCCTATTTAATAAGCCTAAGTTGCTGAAATAAGCCTATTTAATAAGTCTAAGTTGCTGAAATAAGGCTATTTAATAAGCCTAAGTTGCTGAAATAAGCCTATTTAATAAGCCCAAGTTGCTGAAATAAGCCTACTTAATTAGGCTATTTAATAAGCCTAAGTTGCTGAAATAAGCCTATTTAATAAGCGTAAGTTACTGAAATAAGGCTATTTAATAAGCCTATTTAATAAGCCTACGTTGCTGAATAAGCCTATTTTATAAGCCTAAGTTGCTGAAATAAGCCTATTTAATAAGTCTAAGTTGCTGAAATAAGGCTATTTAATAAGCCTAAGTTGCTGAAATAAGCCTATTTAATAAGCCTAAGTTGCTGAAATAAACCTATTTAATAAGCCTAAGTTGCTGAAATAAGGCTATTTAATAAGTCCAAGTTGCTGAAATAAGCCTATTTAATAAGCCTAAGTTGCTGAAATAAGGCTATTTAATAAGCATAAGTTGCTGAAATAAGCCTATTTAATAAGTCTAAGTTGCTGAAATAAGGCTATTTAATAAGTCTAAGTTGCTGAAATAAGCCTTTTTAATCAGCGTAAGTTGCTGAAATAAGCCTATTTAATAAGCCCAAGCTGCTGAAATAAGCGTACTTATTTAGGCTATTTAATAAGCCTAAGTTGCTGAAATAAGCCTATTTAATAAGCGTAAGTTGCTCAAATAAGGCTATTTAATGATCTAAGTTGCTGAAATAAGCCTATTTAATAAGCCTAAGTTGCTGAAATAAGCCTATTTAATAAGCCTGTTTAATAAGCCTAAGTTGCTGAATAAACCTATTTAATAAGTCTAAGTTGCTGAAATAAGCCTATTTAATAAGGCTATTTAATTAGCCTAAGTTGCTGAATAAGCCTATTTAATAAGTCTAAGTTGCTGAAATAAGGCTATTTAATAAGCCTAAGTTGCTGAAATAAGGCTATTTAATAAGTTTAAGTTGCTGAAATAAGCCTATTTAATAAGCCTAAGTTGCTGAAATAAGCCTATTTAATAAGGCTATTTAATGAGCCTAAGTTGCTGAAATAAGCCTATTTAATAAGCCTAAGTTTCTGAACTAAGCCTATTTAAAAAGGTATATTTAATAAGCCCAAGTTGCTGAAATAAGCCTACTTAATTAGGCTATTTAATAAGCCTAAGTTGCTGAAATAAGCCTATTTAATAAGCGTAAGTTACTGAAATAAGGCTATTTAATAAGCCTATTTAATAAGCCTACGTTGCTGAATAAGCCTATTTTATAAGCCTAAGTTGCTGAAATAAGCCTATTTAATAAGTCTAAGTTGCTGAAATAAGGCTATTTAATAAGCCTAAGTTGCTGAAATAAGCCTATTTAATAAGCCTAAGTTGCTGAAATAAACCTATTTAATAAGCCTAAGTTGCTGAAATAAGGCTATTTAATAAGTCCAAGTTGCTGAAATAAGCCTATTTAATAAGCCTAAGTTGCTGAAATAAGTATATTTAATAAGCATAAGTTGCTGAAATAAGCCTATTTAATAAGTCTAAGTTGCTGAAATAAGGCTATTTAATAAGTCTAAGTTGCTGAAATAAGCCTTTTTAATCAGCGTAAGTTGCTGAAATAAGCCTATTTAATAAGCCCAAGCTGCTGAAATAAGCGTACTTATTTAGGCTATTTAATAAGCCTAAGTTGCTGAAATAAGCCTATTTAATAAGCGTAAGTTGCTGAAATAAGGCTATTTAATGATCTAAGTTGCTGAAATAAGCCTATTTAATAAGCCTAAGTTGCTGAAATAAGCCTATTTAATAAGCCTGTTTAATAAGCCTAAGTTGCTGAATAAACCTATTTAATAAGTCTAAGTTGCTGAAATAAGCCTATTTAATAAGGCTATTTAATAAGCCTAAGTTGCTGAATAAGCCTATTTAATAAGTCTAAGTTGCTGAAATAAGGCTATTTAATAAGCCTAAGTTGCTGAAATAAGGCTATTTAATAAGTTTAAGTTGCTGAAATAAGCCTATTTAATAAGCCTAAGTTGCTGAAATAAGCCTATTTAATAAGGCTATTTAATGAGCCTAAGTTGCTGAAATAAGCCTATTTAATAAGCCTAAGTTTCTGAACTAAGCCTATTTAAAAAGGTATATTTAATAAGTCTAAGTTGCTGAAATAAACGTATTTAAAAATGCTATTTAATAAGCCTAAGTTGCTGAAATAAACCTGTTTAATAACGCTATTTAATAAGCATAAGTTGCTGAAATAAGCCTATTTAATAAGCCTAAGTTGCTGAATAAGCCTATTTCATAAGCCTAAGTTGCTGAAATAAGCCTTTTTAATAAGCCTAAGTTGCTGAATAAGCCTATTTAATAAGTCTAAGTTGCTGAAATAAGGGTATTTAATAAGCCTAAGTTGCTAAAATAAGGCTATTTAATAAGTTTAAGTTGCTGAAATAAGCCTATTTAATAAGCCTAAGTTGCTGAAATAAGCCTATTTAATAAGGCTATTTAATGAGCCTAAGTTGCTGAAATAAGCCTATTTAATAAGCCTAAGTTTCTGAACTAAGCCTATTTAAAAAGGTATATTTAATAAGTCTAAGTTGCTGAAATAAACCTATTTAAAAATGCTATTTAATATGCCTAAGTTGCTGAAATAAACCTGTTTAATAAGGCTATTTAATAAGCATAAGTTGCTGAAATAAGCCTATTTAATAAGCCTAAGTTGCTGAATAAGCGTATTTCATAAGCCTAAGTTGCTGAAATAAGCCTTTTTAATATGTCTCAGTTGCTGAAATAAGCCTATTTAATAAGCCTAAGTTGCTGAAATAAGCCTATTTAAATAGGCTATTTAATAAGCCTAAGTTGCTGAATAAGCCTATTTAATAAGTCTAAGTTGCTGAAATAAGGCTATTTAATAAGCCTAAGTTGCTGAAATAAGCCTATTTAATAAGCCTACATTGGTGAACTAAGCCTATATAAAAAGGTATATTTAATAAGTCTAAGTTGCTGAAAACATATTTAAAAATGCTATTTAATAAGCCTAAATTGCTAGAAATAAACCTGTTTAATAAGGCTATTTAATAAGCATAATTTGCTGTAATAAGCCTATTTAATAAGCCTAAGTTGCTGAAATAAGCCTATTTAATAAGGCTATTTAATAAGTCTAAGTTGCAGAAATGAACCTATTTAATAATGCTATTTAATACGCCTAATTTGCCTAAAAAAGCATATTTAATAAGCCTAAGTTGCTAAAATTAGCCTATTTAATAGGCCTATCTAATAAGTCTAAGTTGCAGAAATA
This sequence comes from Petromyzon marinus, assembly GCF_048934315.1. Classification (NCBI taxonomy): domain Eukaryota; kingdom Metazoa; phylum Chordata; class Hyperoartia; order Petromyzontiformes; family Petromyzontidae; genus Petromyzon; species Petromyzon marinus. The sequence continues at coordinate 3,022,692 of NW_027422784.1, forward strand.
AGCATATTTCATAAGCATATTTAATGAGCCTAAGTTGCTGAAATGTCTATTTAATAAGTCGGTTTAATAAGTCTAAGTTGCTAAAATAAGCCTATTTAATAAGGCTATTTAATAAGCCTAAGTTGCTGAAATAAGCCTATTTAATAAGGTTATTTAATGAGCCTAAGTTGCTGAAAAAAGCCTATTTAATAAGGTTATTTAATGAGCCTAAGTTGCTGAAATAAGCCTATTTAATACGCCTAAGTTTCTGAACTAAGCCTATTTAAAAATACTATTTAATAAGCCTAAGTTGCTGAAATAAGCCTATTAAATAAGCATAAGTTACTGAAATAAGGCTATTTAATAAGCCTACGTTGCTGAATAAGCCTATTTAATAAGCCTAAGTTGCTGAAATAAGCCTATTTAATAAGTCTAAGTTGCTGAAATAAGGCTATTTAATAAGCCTAAGTTGCTGAAATAAGCCTATTTAATAAGCCCAAGTTGCTGAAATAAGCCTACTTAATTAGGCGATTTAATAAGCCTAAGTTGCTGAAATAAGCCTATTTAATAAGCGTAAGTTACTGAAATAAGGCTATTTAATAAGCCTATTTAATAAGCCTACGTTGCTGAATAAGCCTATTTTATAAGCCTAAGTTGCTGAAATAAGCCTATTTAATAAGTCTAAGTTGCTGAAATAAGGCTATTTAATAAGCCTAAGTTGCTGAAATAAGCCTATTTAATAAGCCTAAGTTGCTGAAATAAACCTATTTAATAAGCCTAAGTTGCTGAAATAAGGCTATTTAATAAGTCCAAGTTGCTGAAATAAGCCTATTTAATAAGCCTAAGTTGCTGAAATAAGTATATTTAATAAGCATAAGTTGCTGAAATAAGCCTATTTAATAAGTCTAAGTTGCTGAAATAAGGCTATTTAATAAGTCTAAGTTGCTGAAATAAGCCTTTTTAATCAGCGTAAGTTGCTGAAATAAGCCTATTTAATAAGCCCAAGCTGCTGAAATAAGCGTACTTATTTAGGCTATTTAATAAGCCTAAGTTGCTGAAATAAGCCTATTTAATTAGCGTAAGTTGCTGAAATAAGGCTATTTAATGATCTAAGTTGCTGAAATAAGCCTATTTAATAAGCCTAAGTTGCTGAAATAAGCCTATTTAATAAGCCTGTTTAATAAGCCTAAGTTGCTGAATAAACCTATTTAATAAGTCTAAGTTGCTGAAATAAGCCTATTTAATAAGGCTATTTAATAAGCCTAAGTTGCTGAATAAGCCTATTTAATAAGTCTAAGTTGCTGAAATAAGGCTATTTAATAAGCCTAAGTTGCTGAAATAAGGCTATTTAATAAGTTTAAGTTGCTGAAATAAGCCTATTTAATAAGCCTAAGTTGCTGAAATAAGCCTATTTAATAAGGCTATTTAATGAGCCTAAGTTGCTGAAATAAGCCTATTTAATAAGCCTAAGTTTCTGAACTAAGCCTATTTAAAAAGGTATATTTAATAAGCCCAAGTTGCTGAAATAAGCCTACTTAATTAGGCTATTTAATAAGCCTAAGTTGCTGAAATAAGCCTATTTAATAAGCGTAAGTTAGTGAAATAAGGCTATTTAATAAGCCTATTTAATAAGCCTACGTTGCTGAATAAGCCTATTTTATAAGCCTAAGTTGCTGAAATAAGCCTATTTAATAAGTCTAAGTTGCTGAAATAAGGCTATTTAATAAGCCTAAGTTGCTGAAATAAGCCTATTTAATAAGCCTAAGTTGCTGAAATAAACCTATTTAATAAGCCTAAGTTGCTGAAATAAGGCTATTTAATAAGTCCAAGTTGCTGAAATAAGCCTATTTAATAAGCCTAAGTTGCTGAAATAAGTATATTTAATAAGCATAAGTTGCTGAAATAAGCCTATTTAATAAGTCTAAGTTGCTGAAATAAGGCTATTTAATAAGTCTAAGTTGCTGAAATAAGCCTTTTTAATCAGCGTAAGTTGCTGAAAGAAGCCTATTTAATAAGCCCAAGCTGCTGAAATAAGCGTACTTATTTAGGCTATTTAATAAGCCTAAGTTGCTGAAATAAGCCTATTTAATAAGCGTAAGTTGCTGAAATAAGGCTATTTAATGATCTAAGTTGCTGAAATAAGCCTATTTAATAAGCCTAAGTTGCTGAAATAAGCCTATTTAATAAGCCTGTTTAATAAGCCTAAGTTGCTGAATAAACCTATTTAATAAGTCTAAGTTGCTGAAATAAGCCTATTTAATAAGGCTATTTAATAAGCCTAAGTTGCTGAATAAGCCTATTTAATAAGTCTAAGTTGCTGAAATAAGGCTATTTAATAAGCCTAAGTTGCTGAAATAAGGCTATTTAATAAGTTTAAGTTGCTGAAATAAGCCTATTTAATAAGCCTAAGTTGCTGAAATAAGCCTATTTAATAAGGCTATTTAATGAGCCTAAGTTGCTGAAATAAGCCTATTTAATAAGCCTAAGTTTCTGAACTAAGCCTATTTAAAAAGGTATATTTAATAAGTCTAAGTTGCTGAAATAAACGTATTTAAAAATGCTATTTAATAAGCCTAAGTTGCTGAAATAAACCTGTTTAATAACGCTATTTAATTAGCATAAGTTGCTGAAATAAGCCTATTTAATAAGCCTAAGTTGCTGAATAAGCCTATTTCATAAGCCTAAGTTGCTGAAATAAGCCTTTTTAATATGTCTCAGTTGCTGAAATAAGCTTATTTAATAAGCCTAAGTTTCTGAAATAAGCCTATTTAAATAGGCTATTTAATAAGCCTAAGTTGCTGAATAAGCCTATTTAATAAGTCTAAGTTGCTGAAATAAGGCTATTTAATAAGCCTAAGTTGCTGAAATAAGCCTATTTAAAAAGCCTACGTTGGTGAACTAAGCCTATATAAAAAGGTCTATTTAATAAGTTTAAGTTGCTGAAAAAAACCTATTTAAAAATGCTATTTAATAAGCCTAAATTGCTAGAAATAAAACTGTTTAATAAGGCTATTTAATAAGCATAAGTTGCTGAAATAAGCCTATTTAATAAGCCTAAGTTGCTGAAATAAGCCTATTTAATAAGGCTATTTAATAAGTCTAAGTTGCAGAAATGAACCTATTTAATAATGCTATTTAATACGCCTAATTTGCTTAAATAAGCATATTTAATAAGCCTAAGTTGCTGAAATAAGCCTATTTAAATAGGCTATTTAATAAGCCTAAGTTGCTGAATAAGCCTATTTAATAAGTCTAAGTTGCTGAAATAAGGCTATTTAATAAGCCTAAGTTGCTGAAATAAGCCTATTTAATAAGCCTACATTGGTGAACTAAGCCTATATAAAAAGGTATATTTAATAAGTCTAAGTTGCTGAAAAAAACATATTTAAAAATGCTATTTAATAAGCCTAAATTGCTAGAAATAAACCTGTTTAATAAGGCTATTTAATAAGCATAATTTGCTGTAATAAGCCTATTTAATAAGCCTAAGTTGCTGAAATAAGCCTATTTAATAAGGCTATTTAATAAGTCTAAGTTGCAGAAATGAACCTATTTAATAATGCTATTTAATACGCCTAATTTGCCTAAAAAAGCATATTTAATAAGCCTAAGTTGCTAAAATAAGCCTATTTAATAGGCCTATCTAATAAGTCTAAGTTGCAGAAATAAGCATATTTCATAAGCATATTTAATGAGCCTAAGTTGCTGAAATGTCTATTTAATAAGTCGGTTTAATAAGTCTAAGTTGCTAAAATAAGCCTATTTAATAAGGTTATTTAATAAGCCTAAGTTGCTGAAATAAGCCTATTTAATAAGGTTATTTAATGAGCCTAAGTTGCTGAAAAAAGCCTATTTAATAAGGTTATTTAATGAGCCTAAGTTGCTGAAATAAGCCTATTTAATACGCCTAAGTTTCTGAACTAAGCCTATTTAAAAATACTATTTAATAAGCCTAAGTTGCTGAAATAAGCCTATTAAATAAGCATAAGTTACTGAAATAAGGCTATTTAATAAGCCTACGTTGCTGAATAAGCCTATTTAATAAGCCTAAGTTGCTGAAATAAGCCTATTTAATAAGTCTAAGTTGCTGAATTAGGCTATTTAATAAGCCTAAGTTGCTGAAATAAGCCTATTTAATAAGCCCAAGTTGCTGAAATAAGCCTACTTAATTAGGCGATTTAATAAGCCTAAGTTGCTGAAATAAGCCTATTTAATAAGCGTAAGTTACTGAAATAAGGCTATTTAATAAGCCTATTTAATAAGCCTACGTTGCTGAATAAGCCTATTTTATAAGCCTAAGTTGCTGAAATAAGCCTATTTAATAAGTCTAAGTTGCTGAAATAAGGCTATTTAATAAGCCTAAGTTGCTGAAATAAGCCTATTTAATAAGCCTAAGTTGCTGAAATATACCTATTTAATAAGCCTAAGTTGCTGAAATAAGGCTATTTAATAAGTCCAAGTTGCTGAAATAAGCCTATTTAATAAGCCTAAGTTGCTGAAATAAGTATATTTAATAAGCATAAGTTGCTGAAATAAGCCTATTTAATAAGTCTAAGTTGCTGAAATAAGGCTATTTAATAAGTCTAAGTTGCTGAAATAAGCCTTTTTAATCAGCGTAAGTTGCTGAAATAAGCCTATTTAATAAGCCCAAGCTGCTGAAATAAGCGTACTTATTTAGGCTATTTAATAAGCCTAAGTTGCTGAAATAAGCCTATTTAATTAGCGTAAGTTGCTGAAATAAGGCTATTTAATGATCTAAGTTGCTGAAATAAGCCTATTTATTAAGCCTAAGTTGCTGAAATAAGCCTATTTAATAAGCCTGTTTAATAAGCCTAAGTTGCTGAATAAACCTATTTAATAAGTCTAAGTTGCTGAAATAAGCCTATTTAATAAGGCTATTTAATAAGCCTAAGTTGCTGAATAAGCCTATTTAATAAGTCTAAGTTGCTGAAATAAGGCTATTTAATAAGCCTAAGTTGCTGAAATAAGGCTATTTAATAAGTTTAAGTTGCTGAAATAAGCCTATTTAATAAGCCTAAGTTGCTGAAATAAGCCTATTTAATAAGGCTATTTAATGAGCCTAAGTTGCTGAAATAAGCCTATTTAATAAGCCTAAGTTTCTGAACTAAGCCTATTTAAAAAGGTATATTTAATAAGCCCAAGTTGCTGAAATAAGCCTACTTAATTAGGCTATTTAATAAGCCTAAGTTGCTGAAATAAGCCTATTTAATAAGCGTAAGTTACTGAAATAAGGCTATTTAATAAGCCTATTTAATAAGCCTACGTTGCTGAATAAGCCTATTTTATAAGCCTAAGTTGCTGAAATAAGCCTATTTAATAAGTCTAAGTTGCTGAAATAAGGCTATTTAATAAGCCTAAGTTGCTGAAATAAGCCTATTTAATAAGCCTAAGTTGCTGAAATAAACCTATTTAATAAGCCTAAGTTGCTGAAATAAGGCTATTTAATAAGTCCAAGTTGCTGAAATAAGCCTATTTAATAAGCCTAAGTTGCTGAAATAAGTATATTTAATAAGCATAAGTTGCTGAAATAAGCCTATTTAATAAGTCTAAGTTGCTGAAATAAGGCTATTTAATAAGTCTAAGTTGCTGAAATAAGCCTTTTTAATCAGCGTAAGTTGCTGAAATAAGCCTATTTAATAAGCCCAAGCTGCTGAAATAAGCGTACTTATTTAGGCTATTTAATAAGCCTAAGTTGCTGAAATAAGCCTATTTAATAAGCGTAAGTTGCTGAAATAAGGCTATTTAATGATCTAAGTTGCTGAAATAAGCCTATTTAATAAGCCTAAGTTGCTGAAATAAGCCTATTTAATAAGCCTGTTTAATAAGCCTAAGTTGCTGAATAAACCTATTTAATAAGTCTAAGTTGCTGAAATAAGCCTATTTAATAAGGCTATTTAATAAGCCTAAGTTGCTGAATAAGCCTATTTAATAAGTCTAAGTTGCTGAAATAAGGCTATTTAATAAGCCTAAGTTGCTGAAATAAGGCTATTTAATAAGTTTATGTTGCTGAAATAAGCCTATTTAATAAGCCTAAGTTGCTGAAATAAGCCTATTTAATAAGGCTATTTAATGAGCCTAAGTTGCTGAAATAAGCCTATTTAATAAGCCTAAGTTTCTGAACTAAGCCTATTTAAAAAGGTATATTTAATAAGTCTAAGTTGCTGAAATAAACGTATTTAAAAATGCTATTTAATAAGCCTAAGTTGCTGAAATAAACCTGTTTAATAACGCTATTTAATAAGCATAAGTTGCTGAAATAAGCCTATTTAATAAGCCTAAGTTGCTGAATAAGCCTATTTCATAAGCCTAAGTTGCTGAAATAAGCCTTTTTAATATGTCTCAGTTGCTGAAATAAGCTTATTTAATAAGCCTAAGTTTCTGAAATAAGCCTATTTAAATAGGCTATTTAATAAGCCTAAGTTGCTGAATAAGCCTATTTAATAAGTCTAAGTTGCTGAAATAAGGCTATTTAATAAGCCTAAGTTGCTGAAATAAGCCTATTTAAAAAGCCTACGTTGGTGAACTAAGCCTATATAAAAAGGTCTATTTAATAAGTCTAAGTTGCTGAAAAAAACCTATTTAAAAATGCTATTTAATAAGCCTAAATTGCTAGAAATAAAACTGTTTAATAAGGCTATTTAATAAGCATAAGTTGCTGAAATAAGCCTATTTAATAAGCCTAAGTTGCTGAAATAAGCCTATTTAATAAGGCTATTTAATAAGTCTAAGTTGCAGAAATGAACCTATTTAATAATGCTATTTAATACGCCTAATTTGCTTAAATAAGCATATTTAATAAGCCTAAGTTGCTAAAATAAGCCTATTTAATAGGCCTATCTAATAAGTCTAAGTTGCAGAAATAAGCATATTTCATAAGCATATTTAATGAGCCTAAGTTGCTGAAATGTCTATTTAATAAGTCGGTTTAATAAGTCTAAGTTGCTAAAATAAGCCTATTTAATAAGGCTATTTAATAAGTCTAAGTTGCTGAACTAAGCCTATTTAAAAAGGTATATTTAATAAGTCTAAGCAGCTGAAATAAACCTATTTTAACATGCTATTTAATAAGCCTAAGTTGCTGAAATAAACCTGTTTAATAAGCCTTTTTTAATAAGCATAAGTTGCTGAAATAAGCTTATTTAATAAGCCTAAGTTGCTGAAATAAGCCTATTTAATAAGGCTATTTAATAAGTCTAAGTTGCTGAAATAAACCTATTTAATAAGTCTAAGTTGCTAAAATAAGCCTATTTAATGAGGCTATTTAATAAGTCTATTTAATAAACATATTTAATAAGTATTTAATGAGCCTATTTAATAAGTCTATTTAATAAGCCTTTTTAATAAGCCTATTAAATAAGTCTATTTAATAAGCCTATTTAATAAGTCTATTTAATAAGTCTATTTAATAAGCCTATTTAATAAGAATTAAATAAGCCGATTTAATAAGTCTATTTAATAAGCCTATTTAATAAGCCTATTTAAAAGCCTATTTATTGAGCCTATTTAATAAGTCTATTTAATAAGCCTATTTAATAAGCCTATTTAATGAGCCTATTTAATAAGTCTATTTAATAAGCCTATTTAATAGGCCTTTTTAATAAGTCTAAGTTGCAGAAATAAGCATATTTCATAAGCATATTTAATGAGCCTAAGTTGCTGAAATGTCTATTTAATAAGTCGGTTTAATAAGTCTAAGTTGCTAAAATAAGCCTATTTAATAAGGCTATTTAATAAGTCTAAGTTGCTGAACTAAGCCTATTTAAAAAGGTATATTTAATAAGTCTAAGCAGCTGAAATAAACCTATTTAAACATGCTATTTAATAAGCCTAAGTTGCTGAAATAAACCTGTTTAATAAGCCTATTTAATAAGCATAAGTTGCTGAAATAAGCTTATTTAATAAGCCTAAGTTGCTGAAATAAGCCTATTTAATAAGGCTATTTAATAAGTCTAAGTTGCTGAAATAAACCTATTTAATAAGTCTAAGTTGCTAAAATAAGCCTATTTAATGAGGCTATTTAATAAGTCTATTTAATAAGCCTATTTAATAAGCCTATTTAATAAGCCTATTTAATACGCCTATTTAATAAACATATTTAATAAGTATTTAATGAGCCTATTTAATAAGTCTATTTAATAAGCCTTTTTAATAAGCCTATTTAATAAGTCTATTTAATAAGCCTATTTAATAAGTCTATTTAATAAGTCTATTTAATAAGCCTATTTAATAAGTATTTAATAAGCCGATTTAATAAGTCTATTTAATAAGCCTATTTAATAAGCCTATTTAAAAGCCTATTTATTGAGCCTATTTAATAAGTCTATTTAATAAGCCTATTTAATAAGCCTATTTAATGAGCCTATTTAATAAGTCTATTTAATAAGCCTATTTAATAGGCCTTTTTAATAAGTCTAAGTTGCTGAAATAAGCATATTTAATAAGCCTATTTAATAGGCCTATTGAATAAGTCTAAGTTGCTGAAATAAGCCTATTTAATAAGCCTAAGTTTCTGAATGAGCCTATTTAATAAGCCTAAGTTGCTGAAATAAGCCTATTAAATAAGCCTAAGTTGCTGAATATGCCTATTTAATAAGCCTAAGTTGCTGATAAACCTATTTAATAAGTCTAAGTTGCTGAAATAAGCATATTTAATAAGGCTATTTAATAAGCCTAAGTTGCTGAATATGCCTATTTAATAAGGCTATTTAATGAGTCTAAGTTGCTGAAATAAGACTATTTAATAAGCCTAAGTTTCTGAACTAAGCCTATTTAAAAAGGTATATTTAATAAGTCTAAATTGCTGAAATAAACCTATATAAAATGCTATTTAATAAGCCTAAGTTGCTGAAATAAACCTGTTTAATAAGGCTATTTAATAAGAATAAGTTGCGGAAATAAGCTTATTTAATAAGCCTAAGTTGCTGAATAAGCCTATTTCATGAGCCTAAGTTGCTGAAATAAGCCTTTTTAATATGTCTCAGTTGCTGAAATAAGCCTATTTAATAAGCCTAAGTTGCTGAAATAAGCCTATTTAAATAGGCTATTTAATAAGCCTAAGTTGCTGAATAAGCCTATTTAATAAGTCTAAGTTGCTGAAATAAGGCTATTTAATAAGCCTAAGTTGCTGAAATAAGCCTATTTAATAAGCCTACGTTGGTGAACTAAGCCTATATAAAAAGGTCTATTTAATAAGTCTAAGTTGCTGAAAAAAACCTATTGCTAGAAATAAACCTGTTTAATAAGGCTATTTAATAAGCATAAGTTGCTGAAATAAGCCTATTTAATAAGCCTAAGTTGCTGAAATAAGCCTATTTAATAAGGCTATTTAATAAGTCTAAGATGCAGAAATGAACCTATTTAATAATGCTATTTAATACGCCTAATTTGCTTAAATAAGCATATTTAATAAGCCTAAGTTGCTAAAATAAGCCTATTTAATAGGCCTATCTAATAAGTCTAAGTTGCAGAAATAAGCATATTTCATAAGCATATTTAATGAGCCTAAGTTGCTGAAATGTCTATTTAATAAGTCGGTTTAATAAGTCTAAGTTGCTAAAATAAGCCTATTTAATAAGGCTATTTAATAAGCCTAAGTTGCTGAAATAAGCCTATTTAATAAGGTTATTTAATAAGTCTAAGTTGCTGAAATAAACCTATTTATTAAGTCTAAGTTGCTAAAATAAGCCTATTTAATGAGGCTATTTAATAAGTCTATTTAATAAGCCTATTTAATAAGCCTATTTAATAAGCCTATTTAATACGCCTATTTAATAAACATATTTAATAAGTATTTAATGAGCCTATTTAATAAGTCTATTTAATAAGCCTTTTTAATAAGCCTATTTAATAAGTCTATTTAATAAGCCTATTTAATAAGTCTATTTAATAAGTCTATTTAATAAGCCTATTTAATAAGTATTTAATAAGCCGATTTAATAAGTCTATTTAATAAGCCTAAGTTGCTGAAATAAGCCTATTTAATAAGGCTATTTAATAAGTCTAAGTTGCTGAAATAAACCTATTTAATAAGTCTAAGTTGCTAAAATAAGCCTATTTAATGAGGCTATTTAATAAGTCTATTTAATAAGCCTATTTAATAAGCCTATTTAATAAGCCTATTTAATACGCCTATTTAATAAACATATTTAATAAGTATTTAATGAGCCTATTTAATAAGTCTATTTAATAAGCCTTTTTAATAAGCCTATTTAATAAGTCTCTTTAATAAGCCTATTTAATAATTCTATTTAATAAGTCTATTTAATAAGCCTATTTAATAAGTATTTAATAAGCCGATTTAATAAGTCTATTTAATAAGCCTATTTAATAAGCCTATTTAAAAGCCTATTTATTGAGCCTATTTAATAAGTCTATTTAATAAGCCTATTTAATAAGCCTATTTAATGAGCCTATTTAATAAGTCTATTTAATAAGCCTATTTAATAGGCCTTTTTAATAAGTCTAAGTTGCTGAAATAAGCATATTTAATAAGCCTATTTAATAGGCCTATTGAATAAGTCTAAGTTGCTGAAATAAGCCTATTTAATAAGCCTAAGTTTCTGAATGAGCCTATTTAATAAGCCTAAGTTGCTGAAATAAGCCTATTAAATAAGCCTAAGTTGCTGAATATGCCTATTTAATAAGCCTAAGTTGCTGATAAACCTATTTAATAAGTCTAAGTTGCTGAAATAAGCATATTTAATAAGGCTATTTAATAAGCCTAAGTTGCTGAATATGCCTATTTAATAAGGCTATTTAATGAGTCTAAGTTGCTGAAATAAGACTATTTAATAAGCCTAAGTTTCTGAACTAAGCCTATTTAAAAAGGTATATTTAATAAGTCTAAGTTGCTGAAATAAACCTATTTAAAATGCTATTTAATAAGCCTAAGTTGCTGAAATAAACCTGTTTAATAAGGCTATTTAATAAGAATAAGTTGCGGAAATAAGCTTATTTAATAAGCCTAAGTTGCTGAATAAGCCTATTTCATGAGCCTAAGTTGCTGAAATAAGCCTTTTTAATATGTCTCAGTTGCTGAAATAAGCCTATTTAATAAGCCTAAGTTGCTGAAAGAAGCCTATTTAAATAGGCTATTTAATAAGCCTAAGTTGCTGAATAAGCCTATTTAATAAGTCTAAGTTGCTGAAATAAGGCTATTTAATAAGCCTAAGTTGCTGAAATAAGCCTATTTAATAAGCCTACGTTGGTGAACTAAGCCTATATAAAAAGGTCTATTTAATAAGTCTAAGTTGCTGAAAAAAACCTATTGCTAGAAATAAACCTGTTTAATAAGGCTATTTAATAAGCATAAGTTGCTGAAATAAGCCTATTTAATAAGCCTAAGTTGCTGAAATAAGCCTATTTAATAAGGCTATTTAATAAGTCTAAGATGCAGAAATGAACCTATTTAATAATGCTATTTAATACGCCTAATTTGCTTAAATAAGCATATTTAATAAGCCTAAGTTGCTAAAATAAGCCTATTTAATAGGCCTATCTAATAAGTCTAAGTTGCAGAAATAAGCATAATTCAAAAGCATATTTAATGAGCCTAAGTTGCTGAAATGTCTATTTAATAAGTCGGTTTAATAAATCTAAGTTGCTAAAATAAGCCTATTTAATAAGGCTATTTAATAAGCCTAAGTTGCTGAAATAATCCTATTTAATAAGGCTATTTAATAAGCCTAAGTTGCTGAATAAGCCTATTTAATAAGTCTAAGTTGCTGAAATAAGGCTATTTAATAAGCCTAAGTTGCTGAAATAAGCCTATTTAATAAGCCTACGTTGGTGAACTAAGCCTATATAAAAAGGTCTATTTAATAAGTCTAAGTTGCTGAAAAAAACCTATTTAAAAATGCTATTTAATAAGCCTAAATTGCTAGAAATAAACCTGTTTAATAAGGCTATTTAATAAGCATAAGTTGCTGAAATAAGCCTATTTAATAAGCCTAAGTTGCTGAAATAAGCCTATTTAATAAGGCTATTTAATAAGTCTAAGTTGCAGAAATGAACCTATTTAATAATGCTATTTAATACGCCTAATTTGCTTAAATAAGCATATTTAATAAGCCTAAGTTGCTAAAATAAGCCTATTTAATAGGCCTATCTAATAAGTCTAAGTTGCAGAAATAAGCATATTTCATAAGCATATTTAATGAGCCTAAGTTGCTGAAATGTCTATTTAATAAGTCGGTTTAATAAGTCTAAGTTGCTAAAATAAGCCTATTTAATAAGGCTATTTAATAAGCCTAAGTTGCTGAAATAAGCCTATTTAATAAGGCTATTTAATGAGCCTAAGTTGCTGAAAAAAGCCTATTTAATAAGGCTATTTAATGAGCCTAAGTTGCTGAAATAAGCCTATTTAATAAGCCTAAGTTTCTGAACTAAGCCTATTTAAAAATACTATTTAATAAGCCTAAGTTGCTGAAATAAACCTGTTTAATAAGGCTATTTAATAAGCATAAGTTGCTGAAATAAGCCTATTTAATAAGCCTGAGTTGCTGAAATAAGCCTATTTAATAAGGCTATTTAATAAGTCTAAGTTGCTGAAATAACCCTATTTAATAAGCCTAAGTTGCTAAAATAAGCCTATTTAATGAGGCTATTTAATAAGTCTATTTAATAAGCCTATTTAATAAGCCTATTTAATACGCCTATTAATAAGCCTATTTAATACGCCTATTTAATACACCTATTTAATAAGTATTTAATGAGCCTATGTATTAAGTCTATTTAATAAGCCTTTTTAATAAGCCTATTTAATAAGTCTATTTAATAAGCTTATTTAATAAGCCTATTTAATATGCCTATTAATAAGCTTATTTAATACGCCTATTTAATACACCTATTTAATAAGTATTTAATGAGCCTATGTATTAAGTCTATTTAATAAGCCATTTTAATAAGCCTATTTAATAAGTATTTAATGAACCTATTTAATAAGCCTATTTATTGAGCCTATTTAATAAGCCTATTTATTGAGCCTATTTAATAAGACTATTTAATAAGCCTATTTAATAAGCCTATTTATTGAGCCTATTTAATAAGTCTATTTAATACGCCTATTTAATAAGCCTATTTAATAAGCCTATTTAATAAGCCTATTTATTGAGCCTATTTAATAAGTCTATTTAATAAGCCTATTTAATAAGCCTCTTTATTGAGCCTATTTAATAAGTCTATTTAATAAGCCTATTTAATAAGTATTTAATGAGCCTATTTAATCAGTCTATTTAATAGGCCTATTTAATAAGTCTAAGTTGCTGAAATAAGCCTATTTAATAAGCCTAAGTTTCTGAATGAGCCTATTTAATAAGCCTAAGTTGCTGAAATAAGCCTATTTAATAAGCCTAAGTTGCTGAATAAGCCTATTTAATAAGCCTAAGTTGCTGAATAAACCTATTTAATAAGTCTAATTTGCTGAAATAAGCCTATTTAATAAGGCTATTTAATAAGCCTAAGTTGCTGAATAAGCCTATTTAATAAGTCTAAGTTTCTGAAATAAGGCTATTTAATAAGCCTAAGTTGCTGAAATAAGACTATTTAATAAGTCTAAGTTGCTGAAATAAGCCTATTTAATAAGCCTAAGTTGCTGAAATAAGCCTATTTAATAAGGCTATTTAATGAGCCTAAGTTGCTGAAATAAGACTATTTAATAAGCCTGAGTTTCTGAACTAAGCCTATTTAAAAAGGTATATTTAATAAGTCTAAGTTGCTGAAATAAACCTATTTAAAAATGCTATTTAATAAGCCTAAGTTGCTGAAATAAACCTGTTTAATAAGGCTATTTAATAAGCATAAGTTGCTGAAATAAGCTTATTTAATAAGCCCAAGTTGCTGAAATAAGCCTATTTAATAAGGCTCTTTAATAAGTCTATTTAATAAGCCTATTTAATAAGCCTATTTAATACGCCTATTTAATAAACACATTTAATAAGTATTTAATGAGCATTTTTAATCAGCCTATTTAAAAAGTCTATTTAATAAGTCTATTTAATATGTCTAGTTAATATGCCTACTTAATAAGTATTTAATGAGCCTATTTAATAAGTCTATTTAATAAGTCTATTTAATAGGCCTATTTAATAAGTCTAAGTTGCTGAAATAAGCCTATTTAATAAGGCTATTTAATAAGCCCAAGTTGCTGAATGAGCATATTTAATAAGCCTAAGTTGCTGAAATAAGCCTATTTAATAAGCCTAAGTTGCTGAATAAGCCTATTTAATAAGCCTAAGTTGCTGAATAAACCTATTTAATAAGTCTAAGTTGCTGAAATAAGCCTATTTAATAAGGCTATTTAATAAGCCTAAGTTGCTGAATAAGCCTATTTAATAAGTCTAAGTTGCTGAAATAAGGGTATTTAATAAGCCTAAGTTGCTGAAATAAGGCTATTTAATAAGTTTAAGTTGCTGAAATAAGCCTATTTAATAAGCCTAAGTTGCTGAAATAAGCCTATTTAATAAGGCTATTTAATGAGCCTAAGTTGCTGAAATAAGCCTACTTAATAAGCCTAAGTTTCTGAACTAAGCCTATTTAAAAAGGTTTATTTAATAAGTCTAAGTTGCTGAAATAAACCTATTTAAAAATGCTATTTAATAAGCCTAAGTTGCTGAAATAAACCTGTTTAATAAGGCTATTTAATAAGCATAAGTTGCTGAAATAAGCCTATTTAATAAGCCTAAGTTGCTGAATAAGCCTATTTCATAAGCCTAAGTTGCTGAAATAAGCCTTTTTAATATGTCTCAGTTGCTGAAATAAGCCTATTTAATAAGCCTAAGTTGCTGAAATAAGCCTATTTAAATAGGCTATTTAATAAGCCTATGTTGCTGAATAAGCCTATTTAATAAGTCTAAATTGCTGAAATAAGGCTATTTAATAAGCATAAGTTGATGAAATAAGCCTATTTAATAAGCCTAAGTTGCTGAAATAAGCCTATTTAATAAGGCTATTTAATAAGTCTAAGTTGCAGAAATAAACCTATTTAATAATGCTATTTAATACGCCTAATTTGCTTAAATAAGCATATTTAATAAGCCTAAGTTGCTAAAATAAGCCTATTTAATAGGCCTATCTAATAAGTCTAAGTTGCAGAAATAAGCATATTTCATAAGCATATTTAATGAGCCTAAGTTGCTGAAATGTCTATTTAATAAGTCGATTTAATAAGTCTAAGTTGCTAAAATAAGCCTATTTAATAAGGCTATTTAATAAGCCTAAGTTGCTGAAATAAGCCTATTTAATAAGGCTATTTAATGAGCCTAAGTTGCTGAAAAAAGCCTATTTAATAAGCTATTTAATGAGTCTAAGTTGCTGAAATAAGCCTATTTAATAAGGCTATTTAATAAGCCTAAGTTTCTGAACTAAGCCTATTTAAAAATACTATTTAATAAGCCTAAGTTGCTGAAATAAACCTGTTTAATAAGGCTATTTAATAAGCATAAGTTGCTGAAATAAGCCTATTTAATAAGCCTGAGTTGCTGAAATAAGCCTATTTAATAAGGCTATTTAATAAGTCTAAGTTGCTGAAATAAACCTATTTAATAAGCCTAAGTTGCTAAAATAAGCCTATTTAATAAGGCTATTTAATAAGCCTAAGTTGCTGAAATAAGCCTATTTAATAAGGCTATTTAATGAGCCTAAGTTGCTGAAAAAAGCCTATTTAATAAGCTATTTAATGAGTCTAAGTTGCTGAAATAAGCCTATTTAATAAGGCTATTTAATAAGCCTAAGTTTCTGAACTAAGCCTATTTAAAAATACTATTTAATAAGCCTAAGTTGCTGAAATAAACCTGTTTAATAAGGCTATTTAATAAGCATAAGTTGCTGAAATAAGCCTATTTAATAAGCCTGAGTTGCTGAAATAAGCCTATTTAATAAGGCTATTTAATAAGTCTAAGTTGCTGAAATAAACCTATTTAATAAGCCTAAGTTGCTAAAATAAGCCTATTTAATGAGGCTATTTAATAAGTCTATTTAATAAGCCTATTTAATAAGCCTATTTAATACACCTATTTAATACACCTATTTAATAAGTATTTAATTAGCCTATGCATTAAGTCTATTTAATAAGCCTTTTTAATAAGCCTATTTAATAAGTCTATTTAATAAGCCTATTTAATAAGTCTATTTAATACATCTATTTAATAAGCCTATTTAATAAGTATTTAATGAGCCTATTTAATAAGCCTATTTATTGAGCCTATTTAATAAGCCTATTTATTGAGCCTATTTAATAAGCCTATTTAATAAGCCTATTTATTGAGCCTATTTAATAAGCCAATTTAATAAGCCTATTTAATAAGCCTCTTTATTGAGCCTATTTAATAAGTCTATTTAATAAGCCTATTTCATAAGTATTTAATGAGCCTATTTAATCAGTCTATTTAATAGGCCTATTTAATAAGTCTAAGTTGCTGAAATAAGCCTATTTAATAAGCCTAAGTTTCTGAATGAGCCTATTTAATAAGCCTAAGTTGCTGAAATAAGCCTATTTAATAAGCCTAAGTTGCTGAATAAGCCTATTTAATAAGCCTAAGTTTCTGAACTAAGCCTATTTAAAAATACTATTTAATAAGCCTAAGTTGCTGAAATAAACCTGTTTAATGAGGCTATTTAATAAGCATAAGTTGCTGAAATAAGCCTATTTAATAAGCCTGAGTTGCTGAAATAAGCCTATTTAATAAGGCTATTTAATAAGTCTAAGTTGCTGAAATAAACCTATTTAATAAGCCTAAGTTGCTAAAATAAGCCTATTTAATGAGGCTATTTAATAAGTCTATTTAATAAGCCTATTTAATAAGCCTATTTAATATGCCTATTTAATAAGCCTATTTAATAAGCCTATTTAATAAGCCTATTTAATCAGCTTATTTAATAAGTATTTAATGAGCCTATTTAATAAGCCTATTTATTGAGCCTATTTAATAAGCCTATTTATTGAGCCTATTTAATAAGCCTATTTAATAAGCCTATTTAATAAGCCTATTTAATAAGCCTATTTATTGAGCCTATTTAATAAGTCTATTTAATAGGCCTATTTAATAGGCCTATTTAATAAGCCTATTTAATAAGCCTATTTCATAAGTATTTAATGAGCCTATTTAATCAGTCTATTTAATAGGCCTATTTAATAATTCTAAGTTGCTGAAATAAGCCTGTTTAATAAGTCTAAGTTTCTGAATGAGCCTATTTAATAAGCCTAAGTTGCTGAATAAACCTATTTAATAAGTCTAAGTTGTTTGAAATAAGCCTATTTAATAAGGCTATTTAATAAGCCTAAGTTGCTGAAATAAGGCTATTTAATAAGTCTAAGTTGCTGAAATAAGCCTATTTAATAAGGCTATTTAATGAGCCTAAGTTGCTGAAATAAGACTATTTAATAAGCCTGTGTTTCTGAACTAAGCCTATTTAAAAATGTATATTTAATAAGTCTAAGTTGCTGAAATAAACCTATTTAAAAATGCTATTTAATAAGCCTAAGTTGCTGAAATAAACCTGTTTAATAAGGCTATTTAATAAGCATAAGTTGCTGAAATAAGCTTATTTAATAAGCCTAAGTTGCTGAAATAAGCCTATTTTATAAGGCTCTTTAATAAGTCTAAGTTGCTGAAATAAACCTATTTAATAAGCCCAAGTTGCTAAAATAAGCCTATTTAATGAGGATATTTAATAAGTCTATTTAATAAGCCTATTTAATAAGCCTATTTAATAAGCCTATTTAATACGCCTATTTAATAAACACATTTAATAAGTATTTAATGAGCATTTTTAATAAGCCTATTTAATAAGTCTATTTAATAAGCCTATTTAATAAGCCTATTTAATAAGCCTATTTATTGAGCCTATTTAATAAGTCTATTTAATAGGCCTATTTAATAGGTCTATTTAATAAGCCTATTTAATAAGCCTATTTATTGAGCCTATTTAATAAATCTATTTAATAAGCCTATTTAATAAGCCTCTTTATTGAGCCTATTTAATAAGTCTATTTAATAAGCCTATTTCATAAGTATTTAATGAGCCTATTTAATCAGTCTATTTAATAGGCCTATTTAATAAGTCTAAGTTGCTGAAATAAGCCTGTTTAATAAGCCTAAGTTTCTGAATGAGCCTATTTAATAAGCCTAAGTTGCTGAATAAACCTATTTAATAAGTCTAAGTTGCTGAAAAAAGCCTATTTAATGAGCCTAAGTTGCTGAATAAGCCTATTTAATAAGCCTAAGTTGCTGAATAAACCTATTTAATAAGTCTAAGTTGCTGAAATAAGCCTATTTAATAAGGCTATTTAATAAGCCTAAGTTGCTGAAATAAGGCTATTTAATAAGTCTAAGTTGCTGAAATAAGACTATTTAATAAGCCTAAGTTGCTGAAATAAGCCTATTTAATAAGGCTATTTAATAAGCCTAAGTTGCTGAAATAAACCTGTTTAATAAGGCTATTTAATAAGCATAAGTTGCTGAAATAAGCTTATTTAATAAGCCTAAGTTGCTGAAATAAGCCTATTTTATAAGGCTCTTTAATAAGTCTAAGTTGCTGAAATAAACCTATTTAATAAGCCCAAGTTGCTAAAATAAGCCTATTTAATGAGGATATTTAATAAGTCTATTTAATAAGCCTATTTAATAAGCCTATTTAATAAGCCTATTTAATACGCCTATTTAATAAACACATTTAATAAGTATTTAATGAGCATTTTTAATAAGCCTATTTAATAAGTCTATTTAATAAGCCTATTTAATAAGCCTATTTAATAAGCCTATTTATTGAGCCTATTTAATAAGTCTATTTAATAGGCCTATTTAATAGGTCTATTTAATAAGCCTATTTAATAAGCCTATTTATTGAGCCTATTTAATAAATCTATTTAATAAGCCTATTTAATAAGCCTCTTTATTGAGCCTATTTAATAAGTCTATTTAATAAGCCTATTTCATAAGTATTTAATGAGCCTATTTAATCAGTCTATTTAATAGGCCTATTTAATAAGTCTAAGTTGCTGAAATAAGCCTGTTTAATAAGCCTAAGTTTCTGAATGAGCCTATTTAATAAGCCTAAGTTGCTGAATAAACCTATTTAATAAGTCTAAGTTGCTGAAAAAAGCCTATTTAATGAGCCTAAGTTGCTGAATAAGCCTATTTAATAAGCCTAAGTTGCTGAATAAACCTATTTAATAAGTCTAAGTTGCTGAAATAAGCCTATTTAATAAGGCTATTTAATAAGCCTAAGTTGCTGAAATAAGGCTATTTAATAAGTCTAAGTTGCTGAAATAAGACTATTTAATAAGCCTAAGTTGCTGAAATAAGCCTATTTAATAAGGCTATTTAATGAGCCTAAGTTGCTGAAATAAGACTATTTAATAAGCCTGTGTTTCTGAACTAAGCCTATTTAAAAAGGTATATTTAATAAGTCTAAGTTGCTGAAATAAACCTATTTAAAAATGCTATTTAATAAGCCTAAGTTGCTGAAATAAACCTGTTTAATAAGGCTATTTAATAAGCATAAGTTGCTGAAATAAGCTTATTTAATAAGCCTAAGTTGCTGAAATAAGCCTATTTTATAAGGCTCTTTAATAAGTCTAAGTTGCTGAAATAAACCTATTTAATAAGCCCAAGTTGCTAAAATAAGCCTATTTAATGAGGATATTTAATAAGTCTATTTAATAAGCCTATTTAATAAGCCTATTTAATAAGCCTATTTAATACGCCTATTTAATAAACACATTTAATAAGTATTTAATGAGCATTTTTAATAAGCCTATTTAATAAGTCTATTTAATAAACCTATTTAATAAGTCTATTTAATAAGTCTAGTTAATAAGCCTACTTAATAAGTATTTAATGAGCCTATTTAATAAGTCTATTTAATAAGCCTATTTAATAGGCCTATTTAATAAGTCTAAGTTGCTGAAATAAGCCTATTTAATAAGCCTAAGTTGCTGAAATAAGCCTATTTAATAAGGCTATTTAATAAGCCTAAGTTGCTGAATAAGCCTATTTAATAAGTCTAAATTGCTGAAATAACGCTATTTAATAAGCCTAAGTTGCTGAAATAAGCCTATTTAATAAGCCTAAGTTGCTAAAATAAGCCTATTTAATGAGGCTATTTAATAAGTCTATTTAATAAGCCTATTTAATAAGCCTATTTAATAAGCCTACTTAATACGCCTATTTAATAAACCTATTTAATAAGTATTTAATGAGCCTATTTAATAAGCCTATTTAATAAGCCTTTTTAATAAGCCTATTTAATAAGCCTATTTAATAAGCCTATTTAATAAGTCTATTTAATAAGTCTATTTAATAAGCCTATTTAATAAGTATTTAATGAGCCTATTTAATAAACCTATTTATTGAGCCTATTTAATAAGCCTATTTATTGAGCCTATTTAATGAGCCTATTTATTGAGCCTATTTAATAAGCCTATTTAATAAGTCTATTTAATAAACCTATTTAATAAGCCTAATTAATAAGCCTATTTAATAAGCCTATTTATTGAGCCTATTTAATGAGTCTATTTAATAAGCCTGTTTAATAAGCCTATTTAATAAGTATTGAATGAGCCTATTTAATAAGCCTAAGTTGCTGAATATGCCTATTTAATAAGCCTAAGTTGCTGAAATAAGCCTATTTAATAAGCATATTTGATAAGCCTAAGTTGCTGAATAAGCCTATTTAATAAGCCTACGTTGCTGAAATAAGCCTATTTAATAAGTCTAAGTTGCTGAAATAACTATATTTAATAAGCCTAAGTTGCTGAAATAAGCCTATTTAATAAGCCTAAGTTGCTGAAATAAGGCTATTTAATAAGTCCAAGTTGCTGAAATAAGCCTATTTAAAAAGCCTAAGTTGCTGAAATAAGTATATTTAATAAGAATAAGTTGCTGAAATAAGCCTATTTAATAAGTCTAAGTTGCTGAAATAAGGCTATTTAATAAGTCTAAGTTGCTGAAATAAGCCTGTTTAATAAGTCTAAGTTTCTGAATGAGCCTATTTAATAAGCCTAAGTTGCTGAATAAACCTATTTAATAAGTCTAAGTTGTTTGAAATAAGCCTATTTAATGAGCCTAAGTTGCTGAATAAGCCTATTTAATAAGCCTAAGTTGCTGAAATAAGCCTATTTAAAAATACTATTTAATAAGCCTAAGTTGCTGAAATAAACCTGTTTAATGAGGCTATTTAATAAGCATAAGTTGCTGAAATAAGCCTATTTAATAAGCCTGAGTTGCTGAAATAAGCCTATTTAATAAGGCTATTTAATAAGTCTAAGTTGCTGAAATAAACCTATTTAATAAGCCTAAGTTGCTAAAATAAGCCTATTTAATGAGGCTATTTAATAAGTCTATTTAATAAGCCTATTTAATAAGCCTATTTAATATGCCTATTTAATAAGCCTATTTAATAAGCCTATTTAATAAGCCTATTTAATAAGCCTATTTAATAAGCCTATTTAATCAGCCTATTTAATAAATATTTAATGAGCCTATTTAATAAGCCTATTTATTGAGCCTATTTAATAAGCCTATTTATTGAGCCTATTTAATAAGCCTATTTAATAAGCCTATTTAATAAGCCTATTTATTGAGCCTATTTAATAAGTCTATTTAATAGGCCTATTTAATAGGCCTATTTAATAAGCCTCTTTAATAAGCCTATTTATTGAGCCTATTTAATAAATCTATTTAATAAGCCTATTTAATAAGCCTCTTTATTGAGCCTATTTAATAAGTCTATTTAATAAGCCTATTTCATAAGTATTTAATGAGCCTATTTAATCAGTCTATTTAATAGGCCTATTTAATAAGTCTAAGTTGCTGAAATAAGCCTGTTTAATAAGTCTAAGTTTCTGAATGAGCCTATTTAATAAGCCTAAGTTGCTGAATAAACCTATTTAATAAGTCTAAGTTGTTTGAAATAAGCCTATTTAATGAGCCTAAGTTGCTGAATAAGCCTATTTAATAAGCCTAAGTTGCTGAATAAACCTATTTAATAAGTCTAAGTTGCTGAAATAAGCCTATTTAATAAGGCTATTTAATAAGCCTAAGTTGCTGAAATAAGGCTATTTAATAAGTCTAAGTTGCTGAAATAAGCCTATTTAATAAGCCTAAGTTGCTGAAATAAGCCTATTTAATAAGGCTATTTAATGAGCCTAAGTTGCTGAAATAAGACTATTTAATAAGCCTGTGTTTCTGAACTAAGCCTATTTAAAAAGGTATATTTAATAAGTCTAAGTTGCTGAAATAAACCTATTTAAAAATGCTATTTAATAAGCCTAAGTAGCTGAAATAAACCTGTTTAATAAGGCTATTTAATAAGCATAAGTTGCTGAAATAAGCTTATTTAATAAGCCTAAGTTGCTGAAATAAGCCTATTTTATAAGGCTCTTTAATAAGTCTAAGTTGCTGAAATAAACCTATTTAATAAGCCCAAGTTGCTAAAATAAGCCTATTTAATGAGGATATTTAATAAGTCTATTTAATAAGCCTATTTAATAAGCCTATTTAATAAGCCTATTTAATACGCCTATTTAATAAACACATTTAATAAGTATTTAATGAGCATTTTTAATAAGCCTATTTAATAAGTCTATTTAATAAGCCTATTTAATAAGCCTATTTAATAAGCCTATTTATTGAGCCTATTTAATAAGTCTATTTAATAGGCCTATTTAATAGGCCTATTTAATAAGCCTATTTAATAAGCCTATTTATTGAGCCTATTTAATAAATCTATTTAATAAGCCTATTTAATAAGCCTCTTTATTGAGCCTATTTAATAAGTCTATTTAATAAGCCTATTTCATAAGTATTTAATGAGCCTATTTAATCAGTCTATTTAATAGGCCTATTTAATAAGTCTAAGTTGCTGAAATAAGCCTGTTTAATAAGCCTAAGTTTCTGAATGAGCCTATTTAATAAGCCTAAGTTGCTGAATAAACCTATTTAATAAGTCTAAGTTGCTGAAATAAGCCTATTTAATGAGCCTAAGTTGCTGAATAAGCCTATTTAATAAGCCTAAGTTGCTGAATAAACCTATTTAATAAGTCTAAGTTGCTGAAATAAGCCTATTTAATAAGGCTATTTAATGAGCCTAAGTTGCTGAAATAAGACTATTTAATAAGCCTGTGTTTCTGAACTAAGCCTATTTAAAAAGGTATATTTAATAAGTCTAAGTTGCTGAAATAAACCTATTTAAAAATGCTATTTAATAAGCCTAAGTTGCTGAAATAAGCCTATTTTATAAGGCTCTTTAATAAGTCTAAGTTGCTGAAATAAACCTATTTAATAAGCCCAAGTTGCTAAAATAAGCCTATTTAATGAGGATATTTAATAAGTCTATTTAATAAGCATATTTAATAAGCCTATTTAATAAGCCTATTTAATACGCCTATTTAATAAACACATTTAATAAGTATTTAATGAGCATTTTTAATAAGCCTATTTAATAAGTCTATTTAATAAGCCTATTTAATAAGTCTATTTAATAAGTCTAGTTAATAAGCCTACTTAATAAGTATTTAATGAGCCTATTTAATAAGTCTATTTAATAAGCCTATTTAATAGGCCTATTTAATAAGTCTAAGTTGCTGAATAAGCCTATTTAATAAGCCTAAGTTGCTGAAATAAGCCTATTTAATAAGCCTATTTGATAAGCCTAAGTTGCTGAATAAGCCTATTTAATAAGCCTAAGTTGCTGAAATAAGCCTATTTAATAAGTATAAGTTGCTGAAATAACTATATTTAATAAGCCTAAGTTGCTGAAATAAGCCTATTTAATAAGCCTAAGTTGCTGAAATAAGGCTATTTAATAAGTCCAAGTTGCTGAAATAAGCCTATTTAAAAAGCCTAAGTTGCTGAAATAAGTATATTTAATAAGAATAAGTTGCTGAAATAAGCCTATTTAATAAGTCTAAGTTGCTGAAATAAGGCTATTTAATAAGTCTAAGTTGCTGAAATAAGCCTTTTTAATCAGCGTAAGTTGCTGAAATAAGCCTATTTAATAAGCCCAAGTTGCTGAAATAAGCCTACTTAATTAGGCTATTTAATAAGCCTAAGTTGCTGAAATAAGCCTATTTAATAAGTGTAAGTTGCTGAAATAAGGCTATTTAATAAGTCTAAGTTGCTGAAATAAGCCTATTTAATAAGCCTAAGTTGCTGAAATAAGCCTATTTAATAAGCCTGTTTAATAAGCCTAAGTTGCTGAAATAAGCCTATTTAATAAGCCTATTTAATAAGCCTATTTAATAGGCCTATTTAATAAGTCTAAGTTGCTGAAATAAGCCTATTTAATAAGCCTATATAATAGGCCTATTTAATAAGTCTAAGTTGCTGAAATAAGCCTATTTAATAAGTCTAAGTTGCTGAAATAAACCGATTTAAAATGCTATTTAATAAGCCTAATTTGCTGAAATAAACCTGTTTAATAAGGCTATTTAATAAGCATAAGTTGCTGAAATAAGCTTATTTAATAAGCCTAAGTTGCTGAAATAAGCCTATTTTATAAGGCTCTTTAATAAGTCTAAGTTGCTGAAATAAACCTATTTAATAAGCCCAAGTTGCTAAAATAAGCCTATTTAATGAGGATATTTAATAAGTCTATTTAATAAGCCTATTTAATAAGCCTATTTAATAAGCCTATTTAATACGCCTATTTAATAAACACATTTAATAAGTATTTAATGAGCATTTTTAATAAGCCTATTTAATAAGTCTATTTAATAAGCCTATTTAATAAGTCTATTTAATAAGTCTAGTTTATAAGCCTACGTAATAAGTATTTAATGAGCCTATTTAATAAGTCTATTTAATAAGCCTATTTAATAGGCCTATTTAATAAGTCTAAGTTGCTGAAATAAGCCTATTTAATAAGCCTAAGTTGCTGAAATAAGCCTATTTAATAAGGCTATTTAATAAGCCTAAGTTGCTGAATAAGCCTATTTAATAAGTCTAAATTGCTGAAATAACGCTATTTAATAAGCCTAAGTTGCTGAAATAAGCCTATTTAATAAGCCTAAGTTGCTAAAATAAGCCTATTTAATGAGGCTATTTAATAAGTCTATTTAATAAGCCTATTTAATAAGCATTTTTAATAAGCCTATTTAATAAGCCTATTTAATAAGCCTATTTAATAAGTCTATTTAATAAGTCTATTTAATGAGCCTATTTCATAAGTATTTAATGAGCCTATTTAATAAACCTATTTATTGAGCCTATTTAATAAGCCTATTTATTGAGCCTATTTAATGAGCCTATTTATTGAGCCTATTTAATAAGCCTATTTAATAAGTCTATTTAATAAACCTATTTAATAAGCCTAATTAATAAGCCTATTTAATAAGCCTATATATTGAGCCTATTTAATGAGTCTATTTAATAAGCCTGTTTAATAAGCCTATTTAATAAGTATTGAATGAGCCTATTTAATAAGCCTAAGTTGCTGAATATGCCTATTTAATAAGCCTAAGTTGCTGAAATAAGCCTATTTAATAAGCCTATTTGATAAGCCTAAGTTGCTGAATAAGCCTATTTAATAAGCCTAAGTTGCTGAAATAAGCCTATTTAATAAGTCTAAGTTGCTGAAATAACGCTATTTAATAAGCCTAAGTTGCTGAAATAAGCCTATTTAATAAGCCTAAGTTGTTGAAATAAGGCTATTTAATAAGTCCAAGTTGCTGAAATAAGCCTATTTAATAAGCCTAAGTTGCTGAAATAAGTATATTTAATAAGAATAAGTTGCTGAAATAAGCCTATTTAATAAGTCTAAGTTGCTGAAATAAGGCTATTTAATAAGTCTAAGTTGCTGAAATAAGCCTTTTTAATCAGCGTAAGTTGCTGAAATAAGCCTATTTAATAAGCCCAAGTTGCTGAAATAAGCCTACTTAATTAGGCTATTTATTAAGCCTAAGTTGCTGAAATAAGCCTATTTAATAAGTGTAAGTTGCTGAAATAAGGCTATTTAATAAGTCTAAGTTGCTGAAATAAGCCTATTTAATAAGCCTAAGTTGCTGAAATAAGCCTATTTAATAAGCCTGTTTAATAAGCCTAAGTTGCTGAAATAAGCCTATTTAATAAGCCTATTTAATAAGCCTATTTAAATGGCCTATTTAATAAGTCTAAGTTGCTGAAATAAGCCTAATTAATAAGCCTATATAATAGGCCTATTTAATAAGTCTAAGTTGCTGAAATACGCCTATTTAATAAGCCTAAGTTGCTGAATTAGCCTATTTAATAAGCCTAAGTTGCTGAAATAAGCCTATTTAATAAGCCTAAGTTGCTGAATAAACCTATTTAATAAGTCTAAGTTGCTGAATAAGCCTATTTAATAAGCCTAAGTTGCTGAATAAACCTATTTAAGAAGTCTAAGTTGCTGAAATAAGCCTATTTAATAAGGCTATTTAATAAGCCTAAGTTGCTGAATAAGCCTATTTAATAAGTCTAAGTTGCTGAAATAAGCCTATTTAATAAGGCTATATAATGAGCCTAAGTTGCTGATTTAAAAATGCTATTTAATAAGCCTAAGTTGCTGAAATAAACCTGTTTAATAATGCTATTTAATAAGCATAAGTTGCTGAAAGAAGCTTATTTAATAAGCCTAAGTTGCTGAAATAAGCCTATTTAATAAGGCTATATAATGAGCCTAAGTTGCTGATTTAAAAATGCTATTTAATAAGCCTAAGTTGCTGAAATAAACCTGTTTAATAAGGCTATTTAATAAGCATAAGTTGCTGAAATAAGCTTATTTAATAAGCCTAAGTTGCTGAAATAAGCCTATTTAATAAGGCTATTTAATAAGTCTAAGTTGCTGAAATAAACCTATTTAATAAGCCTAAGTTGCTAAAATAAGCCTTTTTAATAAGTCTATTTAATACGCCTTTTTAATAAGCCTATTTAATAAGTCTATTTAATAAGCCTATTTAATAAGGCTATTTAATAAGTCTATTTGATAAGCCTATTTAATAAGTATTTAATGAGCCTATTTAATAAGCCTATTTATTGAGCCTATTTAATAAGCCTATTTATTGAGCCTATTTAATAAGCCTATTTATTGAGCCTATTTAATAAGCCTATTTATTGAGCCTATTTAATAAGCCTATTTAATAAGCCTATTTAATAAGCCTATTTAATAAGCCTATTTAATATGCCTATTTAATAAACACATTTAATAAGTATTTAATGAGCATTTTTAATAAGCCTATTTAATAAGTCTATTTAATAAGCCTATTTAATAAGTATATTTAATACGTCTAGTTAATAAGCCTACTTAATAAGTATTTAATGAGCCTATTTAATAAGTCTATTTAATAAGCCTATTTAATAGGCCTATTTAATAAGTCTAAGTTGCTGAAATAAGCCTATTTAATAAGCCTAAGTTGCTGAATAAGCCTATTTAATAAGCCTAAGTTGCTGAAATAAGCCTTTTTAATAAGTCTAAGTTGCTGAAATAAGCCTATTTAATAAGCCTAAGTTGCTGAAATAAGCCGATTTAATAAGGCTATTTAATAAGCCTAAGTTGCTTAATAAGCCTATTTAATAAGTCTAAGTTGCTGAAATAACGCTATTCAATACGCCTAAGTTGCTGAAATAAGCCTATTTAATAAGCCTAAGTTGCTAAAATAAGCCTATTTAATGAGGCAATTTAATAAGTCTATTTAATAAGCCTATTTAATAAGCCTATTTAATAAGCCTATTTAATACGCCTATTTAATAAACCTATTTAATAAGTATTTAATGAGCCTATTTAATAAGCCTATTTAATAAGCCTTTTTAATAAGCCTATTTAATAAGCCTATTTAATAAGCCTATTTAATAAGTCTATTTAATAAGTCTATTTAATAAGCCTATTTAATAAGTATTTAATGAGCCTATTTAATAAGCCTATTTATTGAGCCTATTTAATAAGCCTATTTATTGAGCCTATTTAATGAGCCTATTTATTGAGCCTATTTAATGAGCCTATTTATTGAGCCTATTTAATAAGCCTATTTAATAAGTCTATTTAATAAACCTATTTAATAAGCCTAATTAATAAGCCTATTTAATAAGCCTATATATTGAGCCTATTTAATGAGTCTATTTAATAAGCCTGTTTAATAAGCCTATTTAATAAGTATTGAATGAGCCTATTTAATAAGCCTAAGTTGCTGAATAAGCCTACTTAATAAGCCTAAGTTGCTGAAATAAGCCTATTTAATAAGCCTATTTGATAAGCCTAAGTTGCTGAATAAGCCTATTTAATAAGCCTAAGTTGCTGAAATAAGCCTATTTAATAAGTCTAAGTTGCTGAAATAAGTCTATTTAATAAGCCTTTTTAATAAGTCTATTTAATAAGTCTATTTAATAAGCCTATTTAATAAGTATTTAATGAGCCTATTTAATAAGCCTATTTATTGAGCCTATTTAATAAGCCTATTTATTGAGCCTATTTAATAAGCCTATTTATTGAGCCTATTTAATAAGCCTATTTATTGAGCCTATTTAATAAGCCTATTTAATAAGTCTATTTAATAAGCCTATTTAATAAGCCTATTTATTGACCATTTTTAATAAGCCTATTTAATAAGCCTATTTATTGAGCCTATTTAATAAGTCTATTTAATACGCCTATTTAATAAGCCTATTTAATAAGTATTTAATGAGCCTATTTAATAAGTCTATTTAATAAGCCTATTTAATAGACCTATTTAATAAGTCTAAGTTGCTGAAATAAGCCTATTTAATAAACCTATTTAATAGGCCTATTTAATAAGTCTAATTTGCTGAAATAAGCCTATTTAATAAGCCTAAGTTTCTGAATGAGCCTATTTAATAAGCCTAAGTTGCTGAAATAAGCCTATTTAATAAGCCTAAGTTGCTGAACAAGCCTATTTAATAAGCCTAAGTTACTGAAATAAGCCTTTTTAATCAGCGTAAGTTGCTGAAATAAGCCTATTTAATAAGCCCAAGTTGCTCAAATAAGCCTACTTAATTAGGCTATTTAATAAGCCTAAGTTGCTGAAATAAGCCTATTAATAAGCCTATTTAATAAGCCTATTTAATAGGCCTATTTAATAAGTCTAAGTTGCTGAAATAAGCCTATTTAATAAGCCTATATAATAGTCCTATTTAATAAGTCTAAGTTGCTGAAATAAGCCTATTTAATAAGCCTAAGTTGCTGAATGAGCCTATTTAATAAGCCTAAGTTGCTGAAATAAGCCTATTTAATAAGCCTAAGTTGCTTAATAAGCCTATTTAATAAGCCTAAGTTGCTGAATAAACCTATTTAATAAGTCTAAGTTGCTGAAATAAGCCTATTTAATAAGCCTAAGTTGCTGAACAAGCCTATTTAATAAGCCTAAGTTACTGAAATAAGCCTTTTTAATCAGCGTAAGTTGCTGATATAAGCCTATTTAATAAGCCCAAGTTGCTCAAATAAGCCTACTTAATTAGGCTATTTAATAAGCCTAAGTTGCTGAAATAAGCCTATTAATAAGCCTATTTAATAAGCCTATTTAATAGGCCTATTTAATAAGTCTAAGTTGCTGAAATAAGCCTATTTAATAAGCCTATATAATAGTCCTATTTAATAAGTCTAAGTTGCTGAAATAAGCCTATTTAATAAGCCTAAGTTGCTGAATGAGCCTATTTAATAAGCCTAAGTTGCTGAAATAAGCCTATTTAATAAGCCTAAGTTGCTTAATAAGCCTATTTAATAAGCCTAAGTTGCTGAATAAACCTATTTAATAAGTCTAAGTTGCTGAAATAAGCCTATTTAATAAGGCTATTTAATAAGCCTAAGTTGCTGAATAAGCCTATTTAATAAGTCTAAGTTGCTGAAATAAGGCTATTTAATAAGGCTCTTTAATAAGTCTAAGTTGCTGAAATAAACCTATTTAATAAGCCCAAGTTGCTAAAATAAGCCTATTTAATGAGGATATTTAATAAGTCTATTTAATAAGCCTATTTAATAAGCCTATTTAATAAGCCTATTTAATACGCCTATTTAATAAACACATTTAATAAGTATTTAATGAGAATTTTTAATAAGCCTATTTAATAAGTCTATTTAATAAGCCTATTTAATAAGTCTATTTAATAAGTCTAGTTTATAAGCCTACTTAATAAGTATTTAATGAGCCTATTTAATAAGTCTATTTAATAAGCCTATTTAATAGGCCTATTTAATAAGTCTAAGTTGCTGAAATAAGCCTATTTAATAAGCCTAAGTTGCTGAAATAAGCCTATTTAATAAGGCTATTTAATAAGCCTAAGTTGCTGAATAAGCCTATTTAATAAGTCTAAATTGCTGAAATAACGCTATTTAATAAGCGTAAGTTACTGAAATAAGCCTATTTAATAAGCCTAAGTTGCTAAAATAAGCCTATTTAATGAGGCTATTTAATAAGTCTATTTAATAAGCCTATTTAATAAGCCTATTTAATAAGCCTATTTAATACGCCTATTTAATAAACCTATTTAATAAGTATTTAATGAGCCTATTTAATAAGCCTATTTAATAAGCCTTTTTAATAAGCCTATTTAATAAGCCTATTTAATAAGCCTATTTAATAAGTCTATTTAATAAGTCTATTTAATAAGCCTATTTAATAAGTATTTAATGAGCCTATTTAATAAACCTATTTATTGAGCCTATTTAATAAGCCTATTTATTGAGCCTATTTAATGAGCCTATTTATTGAGCCTATTTAATAAGCCTATTTAATAAGTCTATTTAATAAACCTATTTAATAAACCTAATTAATAAGCCTATTTAATAAGCCTATATATTGAGCTTATTTAATGAGTCTATTTAATAAGCCTGTTTAATAAGCCTATTTAATAAGTATTGAATGAGCCTATTTAATAAGCCTAAGTTGCTGAATATGCCTATTTAATAAGCCTAAGTTGCTGAAATAAGCCTATTTAATAAACCTATTTGATAAGCCTAAGTTGCTGAATAAGCCTATTTAATAAGCCTAAGTTGCTGAAATAAGCCTATTTAATAAGTCTAAGTTGCTGAAATAACGCTATTTAATAAGCCTAAGTTGCTGAAATAAGCCTATTTAATAAGCCTAAGTTGTTGAAATAAGGCTATTTAATAAGCCTAAGTTGCTGAATATGCCTATTTAATAAGCCTAAGTTGCTGAAATAAGCCTATTTAATAAACCTATTTGATAAGCCTAAGTTGCTGAATAAGCCTATTTAATAAGCCTAAGTTGCTGAAATAAGCCTATTTAATAAGTCTAAGTTGCTGAAATAACGCTATTTAATATGCCTAAGTTGCTGAAATAAGCCTATTTAATAAGCCTAAGTTGTTGAAATAAGGCTATTTAATAAGTCCAAGTTGCTGAAATAAGCCTATTTAATAAGCCTAAGTTGCTGAAATAAGTATATTTAATAAGAATAAGTTGCTGAAATAAGCCTATTTAATAAGTCTAAGTTGCTGAAATAAGGCTATTTAATAAGTCTAAGTTGCTGAAATAAGCCTTTTTAATCAGCGTAAGTTGCTGAAATAAGCCTATTTAATAAGCCCAAGTTGCTGAAATAAGTATATTTAATAAGAATAAGTTGCTGAAATAAGCCTATTTAATAAGTCTAAGTTGCTGAAATAAGCCTATTTAATAAGTCTAAGTTGCTGAAATAAGGCTATTTAATAAGTCTAAGTTGCTGAAATAAGCCTATTTAATAAGCCCAAGTTGCTGAAATAAGCCTACTTAATTAGGCTATTTAATAAGCCTAAGTTGCTGAAATAAGCCTATTTAATAAGTGTAAGTTGCTGAAATAAGGCTATTTAATAAGTCTAAGTTGCTGAAATAAGCCTATTTAATAAGCCTAAGTTGCTGAAATAAGCCTATTTAATAAGCCTGTTTAATAAGCCTAAGTTGCTGAAATAAGCCTATTTAATAAGCCTATTTAATAAGCCTATTTAATAGGCCTATTTAATAAGTCTAAGTTGCTGAAATAAGCCTAATTAATAAGCCTATATAATAGGCCTATTTAATAAGTCTAAGTTGCTGAAATAAGCCTATTTAATAAGCCTAAGTTGCTGAATGAGCCTATTTAATAAGCCTAAGTTGCTGAATGAGCCTATTTAATAAGCCTAAGTTGCTGAAATAAGCCTATTTAATAAGCCTAAGTTGCTGAATAAGCCTATTTAATAAGCCTAAGTTGCTGAATAAACCTATTTAATAAGCCTAAGTTGCTGAAATAAGGCTATTTAATAAGTTTAAGTTGCTGAAATACGCCTATTTAATAAACCTATTTAATAAGTATTTAATGAGCCTATTTAATAAGCCTATTTAATAAGCCTTTTTAATAAGCCTATTTAATAAGCCTATTTAATAAGCCTATTTAATAAGTCTATTTAATAAGTCTATTTAATAAGCCTATTTAATAAGTATTTAATGAGCCTATTTAATAAGCCTATTTATTGAGCCTATTTAATAAGCCTATTTATTGAGCCTATTTAATGAGCCTATTTATTGAGCCTATTTAATGAGCCTATTTATTGAGCCTATTTAATAAGCCTATTTAATAAGTCTATTTAATAAACCTATTTAATAAGCCTAATTAATAAGCCTATTTAATAAGCCTATATATTGAGCCTATTTAATGAGTCTATTTAATAAGCCTGTTTAATATGCCTATTTAATAAGTATTGAATGAGCCTATTTAATAAGCCTAAGTTGCTGAATAAGCCTACTTAATAAGCCTAAGTTGCTGAAATAAGCCTATTTAATAAGCCTATTTGATAAGCCTAAGTTGCTGAATAAGCCTATTTAATAAGCCTAAGTTGCTGAAATAAGCCTATTTAATAAGTCTAAGTTGCTGAAATAAGTCTATTTAATAAGCCTTTTTAATAAGTCTATTTAATAAGTCTATTTAATAAGCCTATTTAATAAGTATTTAATGAGCCTATTTAATAAGCCTATTTATTGAGCCTATTTAATAAGCCTATTTATTGAGCCTATTTAATAAGCCTATTTATTGAGCCTATTTAATAAGCCTATTTATTGAGCCTATTTAATAAGCCTATTTAATAAGTCTATTTAATAAGCCTATTTAATAAGCCTATTTATTGACCATTTTTAATAAGCCTATTTAATAAGCCTATTTATTGAGCCTATTTAATAAGTCTATTTAATACGCCTATTTAATAAGCCTATTTAATAAGTATTTAATGAGCCTATTTAATAAGTCTATTTAATAAGCCTATTTAATAGACCTATTTAATAAGTCTAAGTTGCTGAAATAAGCCTATTTAATAAACCTATTTAATAGGCCTATTTAATAAGTCTAATTTGCTGAAATAAGCCTATTTAATAAGCCTAAGTTTCTGAATGAGCCTATTTAATAAGCCTAAGTTGCTGAAATAAGCCTATTTAATAAGCCTAAGTTGCTGAACAAGCCTATTTAATAAGCCTAAGTTACTGAAATAAGCCTTTTTAATCAGCGTAAGTTGCTGAAATAAGCCTATTTAATAAGCCCAAGTTGCTCAAATAAGCCTACTTAATTAGGCTATTTAATAAGCCTAAGTTGCTGAAATAAGCCTATTAATAAGCCTATTTAATAAGCCTATTTAATAGGCCTATTTAATAAGTCTAAGTTGCTGAAATAAGCCTATTTAATAAGCCTATATAATAGTCCTATTTAATAAGTCTAAGTTGCTGAAATAAGCCTATTTAATAAGCCTACGTTGCTGAATGAGCCTATTTAATAAGCCTAAGTTGCTGAAATAAGCCTATTTAATAAGCCTAAGTTGCTTAATAAGCCTATTTAATAAGCCTAAGTTGCTGAATAAACCTATTTAATAAGTCTAAGTTGCTGAAATAAGCCTATTTAATAAGGCTATTTAATAAGCCTAAGTTGCTGAATAAGCCTATTTAATAAGTCTAAGTTGCTGAAATAAGGCTATTTAATAAGGCTCTTTAATAAGTCTAAGTTGCTGAAATAAACCTATTTAATAAGCCCAAGTTGCTAAAATAAGCCTATTTAATGAGGATATTTAATAAGTCTATTTAATAAGCCTATTTAATAAGCCTATTTAATAAGCCTATTTAATACGCCTATTTAATAAACACATTTAATAAGTATTTAATGAGCATTTTTAATAAGCCTATTTAATAAGTCTATTTAATAAGCCTATTTAATAAGTCTATTTAATAAGTCTAGTTTATAAGCCTACTTAATAAGTATTTAATGAGCCTATTTAATAAGTCTATTTAATAAGCCTATTTAATAGGCCTATTTAATAAGTCTAAGTTGCTGAAATAAGCCTATTTAATAAGCCTAAGTTGCTGAAATAAGCCTATTTAATAAGGCTATTTAATAAGCCTAAGTTGCTGAATAAGCCTATTTAATAAGTCTAAATTGCTGAAATAACGCTATTTAATAAGCGTAAGTTACTGAAATAAGCCTATTTAATAAGCCTAAGTTGCTAAAATAAGCCTATTTAATGAGGCTATTTAATAAGTCTATTTAATAAGCCTATTTAATAAGCCTATTTAATAAGCCTATTTAATACGCCTATTTAATAAACCTATTTAATAAGTATTTAATGAGCCTATTTAATAAGCCTATTTAATAAGCCTTTTTAATAAGCCTATTTAATAAGCCTATTTAATAAGCCTATTTAATAAGTCTATTTAATAAGTCTATTTAATAAGCCTATTTAATAAGTATTTAATGAGCCTATTTAATAAACCTATTTATTGAGCCTATTTAATAAGCCTATTTATTGAGCCTATTTAATGAGCCTATTTATTGAGCCTATTTAATAAGCCTATTTAATAAGTCTATTTAATAAACCTATTTAATAAACCTAATTAATAAGCCTATTTAATAAGCCTATATATTGAGCTTATTTAATGAGTCTATTTAATAAGCCTGTTTAATAAGCCTATTTAATAAGTATTGAATGAGCCTATTTAATAAGCCTAAGTTGCTGAATATGCCTATTTAATAAGCCTAAGTTGCTGAAATAAGCCTATTTAATAAACCTATTTGATAAGCCTAAGTTGCTGAATAAGCCTATTTAATAAGCCTAAGTTGCTGAAATAAGCCTATTTAATAAGTCTAAGTTGCTGAAATAACGCTATTTAATAAGCCTAAGTTGCTGAAATAAGCCTATTTAATAAGCCTAAGTTGTTGAAATAAGGCTATTTAATAAGCCTAAGTTGCTGAATATGCCTATTTAATAAGCCTAAGTTGCTGAAATAAGCCTATTTAATAAACCTATTTGATAAGCCTAAGTTGCTGAATAAGCCTATTTAATAAGCCTAAGTTGCTGAAATAAGCCTATTTAATAAGTCTAAGTTGCTGAAATAACGCTATTTAATAAGCCTAAGTTGCTGAAATAAGCCTATTTAATAAGCCTAAGTTGTTGAAATAAGGCTATTTAATAAGTCCAAGTTGCTGAAATAAGCGTATTTAATAAGCCTAAGTTGCTGAAATAAGTATATTTAATAAGAATAAGTTGCTGAAATAAGCCTATTTAATAAGTATTGAATGAGCCTATTTAATAAGCCTAAGTTGCTGAATAAGCCTACTTAATAAGCCTAAGTTGCTGAAATAAGCCTATTTAATAAGCCTATTTGATAAGCCTAAGTTGCTGAATAAGCCTATTTAATAAGCCTAAGTTGCTGAAATAAGCCTATTTAATAAGTCTAAGTTGCTGAAATAAGTCTATTTAATAAGCCTTTTTAATAAGTCTATTTAATAAGTCTATTTAATAAGCCTATTTAATAAGTATTTAATGAGCCTATTTAATAAGCCTATTTATTGAGCCTATTTAATAAGCCTATTTATTGAGCCTATTTAATAAGCCTATTTATTGAGCCTATTTAATAAGCCTATTTATTGAGCCTATTTAATAAGCCTATTTAATAAGTCTATTTAATAAGCCTATTTAATAAGCCTATTTATTGACCATTTTTAATAAGCCTATTTAATAAGCCTATTTATTGAGCTTATTTAATAAGTCTATTTAATACGCCTATTTAATAAGCCTATTTAATAAGTATTTAATGAGCCTATTTAATAAGTCTATTTAATAAGCCTATTTAATAGACCTATTTAATAAGTCTAAGTTGCTGAAATAAGCCTATTTAATAAACCTATTTAATAGGCCTATTTAATAAGTCTAATTTGCTGATATAAGCCTATTTAATAAGCCTAAGTTTCTGAATGAGCCTATTTAATAAGCCTAAGTTGCTGAAATAAGCCTATTTAATAAGCCTAAGTTGCTGAACAAGCCTATTTAATAAGCCTAAGTTGCTGAAATAAGCCTTTTTAATCAGCGTAAGTTGCTGAAATAAGCCTATTTAATAAGCCCAAGTTGCTCAAATAAGCCTACTTAATTAGGCTATTTAATAAGCCTAAGTTGCTGAAATAAGCCTATTAATAAGCCTATTTAATAAGCCTATTTAATAGGCCTATTTAATAAGTCTAAGTTGCTGAAATAAGCCTATTTAATAAGCCTATATAATAGTCCTATTTAATAAGTCTAAGTTGCTGAAATAAGCCTATTTAATAAGCCTAAGTTGCTGAATGAGCCTATTTAATAAGCCTAAGTTGCTGAAATAAGCCTATTTAATAAGCCTAAGTTGCTTAATAAGCCTATTTAATAAGCCTAAGTTGCTGAATAAACCTATTTAATAAGTCTAAGTTGCTGAAATAAGCCTATTTAATAAGGCTATTTAATAAGCCTAAGTTGCTGAATAAGCCTATTTAATAAGTCTAAGTTGCTGAAATAAGGCTATTTAATAAGGCTCTTTAATAAGTCTAAGTTGCTGAAATAAACCTATTTAATAAGCCCAAGTTGCTAAAATAAGCCTATTTAATGAGGATATTTAATAAGTCTATTTAATAAGCCTATTTAATAAGCCTATTTAATAAGCCTATTTAATACGCCTATTTAATAAACACATTTAATAAGTATTTAATGAGCATTTTTAATAAGCCTATTTAATAAGTCTATTTAATAAGCCTATTTAATAAGTCTATTTAATAAGTCTAGTTTATAAGCCTACTTAATAAGTATTTAATGAGCCTATTTAATAAGTCTATTTAATAAGCCTATTTAATAGGCCTATTTAATAAGTCTAAGTTGCTGAAATAAGCCTATTTAATAAGCCTAAGTTGCTGAAATAAGCCTATTTAATAAGGCTATTTAATAAGCCTAAGTTGCTGAATAAGCCTATTTAATAAGTCTAAATTGCTGAAATAACGCTATTTAATAAGCGTAAGTTGCTGAAATAAGCCTATTTAATAAGCCTAAGTTGCTAAAATAAGCCTATTTAATGAGGCTATTTAATAAGTCTATTTAATAAGCCTATTTAATAAGCCTATTTAATAAGCCTATTTAATACGCCTATTTAATAAACCTATTTAATAAGTATTTAATGAGCCTATTTAATAAGCCTATTTAATAAGCCTTTTTAATAAGCCTATTTAATAAGCCTATTTAATAAGCCTATTTAATAAGTCTATTTAATAAGTCTATTTAATAAGCCTATTTAATAAGTATTTAATGAGCCTATTTAATAAACCTATTTATTGAGCCTATTTAATAAGCCTATTTATTGAGCCTATTTAATGAGCCTATTTATTGAGCCTATTTAATAAGCCTATTTAATAAGTCTATTTAATAAACCTATTTAATAAACCTAATTAATAAGCCTATTTAATAAGCCTATATATTGAGCTTATTTAATGAGTCTATTTAATAAGCCTGTTTAATAAGCCTATTTAATAAGTATTGAATGAGCCTATTTAATAAGCCTAAGTTGCTGAATATGCCTATTTAATAAGCCTAAGTTGCTGAAATAAGCCTATTTAATAAACCTATTTGATAAGCCTAAGTTGCTGAATAAGCCTATTTAATAAGCCTAAGTTGCTGAAATAAGCCTATTTAATAAGTCTAAGTTGCTGAAATAACGCTATTTAATAAGCCTAAGTTGCTGAAATAAGCCTATTTAATAAGCCTAAGTTGTTGAAATAAGGCTATTTAATAAGCCTAAGTTGCTGAATATGCCTATTTAATAAGCCTAAGTTGCTGAAATAAGCCTATTTAATAAACCTATTTGATAAGCCTAAGTTGCTGAATAAGCCTATTTAATAAGCCTAAGTTGCTGAAATAAGCCTATTTAATAAGTCTAAGTTGCTGAAATAACGCTATTTAATAAGCCTAAGTTGCTGAAATAAGCCTATTTAATAAGCCTAAGTTGTTGAAATAAGGCTATTTAATAAGTCCAAGTTGCTGAAATAAGCGTATTTAATAAGCCTAAGTTGCTGAAATAAGTATATTTAATAAGAATAAGTTGCTGAAATAAGCCTATTTAATAAGTATTGAATGAGCCTATTTAATAAGCCTAAGTTGCTGAATAAGCCTACTTAATAAGCCTAAGTTGCTGAAATAAGCCTATTTAATAAGCCTATTTGATAAGCCTAAGTTGCTGAATAAGCCTATTTAATAAGCCTAAGTTGCTGAAATAAGCCTATTTAATAAGTCTAAGTTGCTGAAATAAGTCTATTTAATAAGCCTTTTTAATAAGTCTATTTAATAAGTCTATTTAATAAGCCTATTTAATAAGTATTTAATGAGCCTATTTAATAAGCCTATTTATTGAGCCTATTTAATAAGCCTATTTATTGAGCCTATTTAATAAGCCTATTTATTGAGCCTATTTAATAAGCCTATTTATTGAGCCTATTTAATAAGCCTATTTAATAAGTCTATTTAATAAGCCTATTTAATAAGCCTATTTATTGACCATTTTTAATAAGCCTATTTAATAAGCCTATTTATTGAGCTTATTTAATAAGTCTATTTAATACGCCTATTTAATAAGCCTATTTAATAAGTATTTAATGAGCCTATTTAATAAGTCTATTTAATAAGCCTATTTAATAGACCTATTTAATAAGTCTAAGTTGCTGAAATAAGCCTATTTAATAAACCTATTTAATAGGCCTATTTAATAAGTCTAATTTGCTGATATAAGCCTATTTAATAAGCCTAAGTTTCTGAATGAGCCTATTTAATAAGCCTAAGTTGCTGAAATAAGCCTATTTAATAAGCCTAAGTTGCTGAACAAGCCTATTTAATAAGCCTAAGTTGCTGAAATAAGCCTTTTTAATCAGCGTAAGTTGCTGAAATAAACCTATTTAATAAGCCCAAGTTGCTAAAATAAGCCTATTTAATGAGGATATTTAATAAGTCTATTTAATAAGCCTATTTAATAAGCCTATTTAATAAGCCTATTTAATACGCCTATTTAATAAACACATTTAATAAGTATTTAATGAGCATTTTTAATAAGCCTATTTAATAAGTCTATTTAATAAGCCTATTTAATAAGTCTATTTAATAAGTCTAGTTTATAAGCCTACTTAATAAGTATTTAATGAGCCTATTTAATAAGTCTATTTAATAAGCCTATTTAATAGGCCTATTTAATAAGTCTAAGTTGCTGAAATAAGCCTATTTAATAAGCCTAAGTTGCTGAAATAAGCCTATTTAATAAGGCTATTTAATAAGCCTAAGTTGCTGAATAAGCCTATTTAATAAGTCTAAATTGCTGAAATAACGCTATTTAATAAGCGTAAGTTGCTGAAATAAGCCTATTTAATAAGCCTAAGTTGCTAAAATAAGCCTATTTAATGAGGCTATTTAATAAGTCTATTTAATAAGCCTATTTAATAAGCCTATTTAATAAGCCTATTTAATACGCCTATTTAATAAACCTATTTAATAAGTATTTAATGAGCCTATTTAATAAGCCTATTTAATAAGCCTTTTTAATAAGCCTATTTAATAAGCCTATTTAATAAGCCTATTTAATAAGTCTATTTAATAAGTCTATTTAATAAGCCTATTTAATAAGTATTTAATGAGCCTATTTAATAAACCTATTTATTGAGCCTATTTAATAAGCCTATTTATTGAGCCTATTTAATGAGCCTATTTATTGAGCCTATTTAATAAGCCTATTTAATAAGTCTATTTAATAAACCTATTTAATAAACCTAATTAATAAGCCTATTTAATAAGCCTATATATTGAGCTTATTTAATGAGTCTATTTAATAAGCCTGTTTAATAAGCCTATTTAATAAGTATTGAATGAGCCTATTTAATAAGCCTAAGTTGCTGAATATGCCTATTTAATAAGCCTAAGTTGCTGAAATAAGCCTATTTAATAAACCTATTTGATAAGCCTAAGTTGCTGAATAAGCCTATTTAATAAGCCTAAGTTGCTGAAATAAGCCTATTTAATAAGTCTAAGTTGCTGAAATAACGCTATTTAATAAGCCTAAGTTGCTGAAATAAGCCTATTTAATAAGCCTAAGTTGTTGAAATAAGGCTATTTAATAAGCCTAAGTTGCTGAATATGCCTATTTAATAAGCCTAA
The DNA here is from genome assembly GCF_048934315.1 of Petromyzon marinus. Lineage (NCBI taxonomy): Eukaryota > Metazoa > Chordata > Hyperoartia > Petromyzontiformes > Petromyzontidae > Petromyzon > Petromyzon marinus. The sequence continues at coordinate 3,063,075 of NW_027422784.1, forward strand.
GTTGCTGAAATAAGCCTATTTAATAAACCTATTTGATAAGCCTAAGTTGCTGAATAAGCCTATTTAATAAGCCTAAGTTGCTGAAATAAGCCTATTTAATAAGTCTAAGTTGCTGAAATAACGCTATTTAATAAGCCTAAGTTGCTGAAATAAGCCTATTTAATAAGCCTAAGTTGTTGAAATAAGGCTATTTAATAAGTCCAAGTTGCTGAAATAAGCGTATTTAATAAGCCTAAGTTGCTGAAATAAGTATATTTAATAAGAATAAGTTGCTGAAATAAGCCTATTTAATAAGTATTGAATGAGCCTATTTAATAAGCCTAAGTTGCTGAATAAGCCTACTTAATAAGCCTAAGTTGCTGAAATAAGCCTATTTAATAAGCCTATTTGATAAGCCTAAGTTGCTGAATAAGCCTATTTAATAAGCCTAAGTTGCTGAAATAAGCCTATTTAATAAGTCTAAGTTGCTGAAATAAGTCTATTTAATAAGCCTTTTTAATAAGTCTATTTAATAAGTCTATTTAATAAGCCTATTTAATAAGTATTTAATGAGCCTATTTAATAAGCCTATTTATTGAGCCTATTTAATAAGCCTATTTATTGAGCCTATTTAATAAGCCTATTTATTGAGCCTATTTAATAAGCCTATTTATTGAGCCTATTTAATAAGCCTATTTAATAAGTCTATTTAATAAGCCTATTTAATAAGCCTATTTATTGACCATTTTTAATAAGCCTATTTAATAAGCCTATTTATTGAGCTTATTTAATAAGTCTATTTAATACGCCTATTTAATAAGCCTATTTAATAAGTATTTAATGAGCCTATTTAATAAGTCTATTTAATAAGCCTATTTAATAGACCTATTTAATAAGTCTAAGTTGCTGAAATAAGCCTATTTAATAAACCTATTTAATAGGCCTATTTAATAAGTCTAATTTGCTGATATAAGCCTATTTAATAAGCCTAAGTTTCTGAATGAGCCTATTTAATAAGCCTAAGTTGCTGAAATAAGCCTATTTAATAAGCCTAAGTTGCTGAACAAGCCTATTTAATAAGCCTAAGTTGCTGAAATAAGCCTTTTTAATCAGCGTAAGTTGCTGAAATAAGCCTATTTAATAAGCCCAAGTTGCTCAAATAAGCCTACTTAATTAGGCTATTTAATAAGCCTAAGTTGCTGAAATAAGCCTATTAATAAGCCTATTTAATAAGCCTATTTAATAGGCCTATTTAATAAGTCTAAGTTGCTGAAATAAGCCTATTTAATAAGCCTATATAATAGTCCTATTTAATAAGTCTAAGTTGCTGAAATAAGCCTATTTAATAAGCCTAAGTTGCTGAATGAGCCTATTTAATAAGCCTAAGTTGCTGAAATAAGCCTATTTAATAAGCCTAAGTTGCTTAATAAGCCTATTTAATAAGCCTAAGTTGCTGAATAAACCTATTTAATAAGTCTAAGTTGCTGAAATAAGCCTATTTAATAAGGCTATTTAATAAGCCTAAGTTGCTGAATAAGCCTATTTAATAAGTCTAAGTTGCTGAAATAAGGCTATTTAATAAGGCTCTTTAATAAGTCTAAGTTGCTGAAATAAACCTATTTAATAAGCCCAAGTTGCTAAAATAAGCCTATTTAATGAGGATATTTAATAAGTCTATTTAATAAGCCTATTTAATAAGCCTATTTAATAAGCCTATTTAATACGCCTATTTAATAAACACATTTAATAAGTATTTAATGAGCATTTTTAATAAGCCTATTTAATAAGTCTATTTAATAAGCCTATTTAATAAGTCTATTTAATAAGTCTAGTTTATAAGCCTACTTAATAAGTATTTAATGAGCCTATTTAATAAGTCTATTTAATAAGCCTATTTAATAGGCCTATTTAATAAGTCTAAGTTGCTGAAATAAGCCTATTTAATAAGCCTAAGTTGCTGAAATAAGCCTATTTAATAAGGCTATTTAATAAGCCTAAGTTGCTGAATAAGCCTATTTAATAAGTCTAAATTGCTGAAATAACGCTATTTAATAAGCGTAAGTTGCTGAAATAAGCCTATTTAATAAGCCTAAGTTGCTAAAATAAGCCTATTTAATGAGGCTATTTAATAAGTCTATTTAATAAGCCTATTTAATAAGCCTATTTAATAAGCCTATTTAATACGCCTATTTAATAAACCTATTTAATAAGTATTTAATGAGCCTATTTAATAAGCCTATTTAATAAGCCTTTTTAATAAGCCTATTTAATAAGCCTATTTAATAAGCCTATTTAATAAGTCTATTTAATAAGTCTATTTAATAAGCCTATTTAATAAGTATTTAATGAGCCTATTTAATAAACCTATTTATTGAGCCTATTTAATAAGCCTATTTATTGAGCCTATTTAATGAGCCTATTTATTGAGCCTATTTAATAAGCCTATTTAATAAGTCTATTTAATAAACCTATTTAATAAACCTAATTAATAAGCCTATTTAATAAGCCTATATATTGAGCTTATTTAATGAGTCTATTTAATAAGCCTGTTTAATAAGCCTATTTAATAAGTATTGAATGAGCCTATTTAATAAGCCTAAGTTGCTGAATATGCCTATTTAATAAGCCTAAGTTGCTGAAATAAGCCTATTTAATAAACCTATTTGATAAGCCTAAGTTGCTGAATAAGCCTATTTAATAAGCCTAAGTTGCTGAAATAAGCCTATTTAATAAGTCTAAGTTGCTGAAATAACGCTATTTAATAAGCCTAAGTTGCTGAAATAAGCCTATTTAATAAGCCTAAGTTGTTGAAATAAGGCTATTTAATAAGCCTAAGTTGCTGAATATGCCTATTTAATAAGCCTAAGTTGCTGAAATAAGCCTATTTAATAAACCTATTTGATAAGCCTAAGTTGCTGAATAAGCCTATTTAATAAGCCTAAGTTGCTGAAATAAGCCTATTTAATAAGTCTAAGTTGCTGAAATAACGCTATTTAATAAGCCTAAGTTGCTGAAATAAGCCTATTTAATAAGCCTAAGTTGTTGAAATAAGGCTATTTAATAAGTCCAAGTTGCTGAAATAAGCGTATTTAATAAGCCTAAGTTGCTGAAATAAGTATATTTAATAAGAATAAGTTGCTGAAATAAGCCTATTTAATAAGTCTAAGTTGCTGAAATAAGGCTATTTAATAAGTCTAAGTTGCTGAAATAAGCCTTTTTAATCAGCGTAAGTTGCTGAAATAAGCCTATTTAATAAGCCCAAGTTGCTGAAATAAGCCTACTTAATTAGGCTATTTAATAAGCCTAAGTTGCTGAAATAAGCCTATTTAATAAGTGTAAGTTGCTGAAATAAGGCTATTTAATAAGTCTAAGTTGCTGAAATAAGCCTATTTAATAAGCCTAAGTTGCTGAAATAAGCCTATTTAATAAGCCTGTTTAATAAGCCTAAGTTGCTGAAATAAGCCTATTTAATAAGCCTATTTAATAAGCCTATTTAATAGGCCTATTTAATAAGTCTAAGTTGCTGAAATGAGCCTAATTAATAAGCCTATATAATGGGCCTATTTGATAAGTCTAAGTTGCTGAAATAAGCCTATTTAATAAGCCTAAGTTGCTGAATGAGCCTATTTAATAAGCCTAAGTTGCTGAATGAGCCTATTTAATAAGCCTAAGTTGCTGAAATAAGCCTATTTAATAAGCCTAAGTTGCTGAATAAGCCTATTTAATAAGCCTAAGTTGCTGAATAAACCTATTTAATAAGCCTAAGTTGCTGAATAAGCCTATTTAATAAGCCTAAGTTGCTGAATAAACCTATTTAATAAGTCTAAGTTGCTGAATAAGCCTATTTAATAAGTCTAAGTTGCTGAAATAAGCCTATTTAATAAGGCTATATAATGAGCCTAAGTTGCTGATTTAAAAATGCTATTTAATAAGCCTAAGTTGCTGAAATAAACCTGTTTAATAATGCTATTTAATAAGCATAAGTTGCTGAAATAAGCTGATTTAATAAGCCTAAGTTGCTGAAATAAGCCTATTTAATAAGGCTATACAATGAGCCTAAGTTGCTGATTTAAAAATGCTATTTAATAAGCCTAAGTTGCTGAAATAAACCTGTTTAATAAGGCTATTTAATAAGCATAAGTTGCTGAAATAAGCTTATTTAATAAGCCTAAGTTGCTGAAATAAGCCTATTTAATAAGGCTATTTAATAAGTCTAAGTTGCTGAAATAAACCTATTTAATAAGCCTAAGTTGCTAAAATAAGCCTTTTTAATAAGTCTATTTAATAAGCCTTTTTAATAAGCCTATTTAATAAGTCTATTTAATAAGCCTATTTAATAAGGCTATTTAATAAGTCTATTTGATAAGCCTATTTAATAAGTATTTAATGAGCCTATTTAATAAGCCTATTTATTGAGCCTATTTAATAAGCCTATTTATTGAGCCTATTTAATAAGCCTATTTATTGAGCCTATTTAATAAGCCTTTTTATTGAGCCTATTTAATAAGCCTATTTAATAAGCCTATTTAATAAGCCTATTTAATAAGCCTATTTAATATGCCTATTTAATAAACACATTTAATAAGTATTTAATGAGCATTTTTAATAAGCCTATTTAATAAGTCTATTTAATAAGCCTATTTAATAAGTCTATTTAATAAGTCTAGTTAATAAGCCTACTTAATAAGTATTTAATGAGCCTATTTAATAAGTCTATTTAATAAGCCTATTTAATAGGCCTATTTAATAAGTCTAAGTTGCTGAAATAAGCCTATTTAATAAGGCTATTTAATAAGCCTAAGTTGCTGAATAAGCCTATTTAATAAGTCTAAATTGCTGAAATAACGCTATTTAATAAGCCTAAGTTGCTGAAATAAGCCTATTTAATAAGCCTAAGTTGCTAAAATAAGCCTATTTAATGAGGCTATTTAATAAGCCTATTTAATACGCCTATTTGATAAACCTATTTAATAAGTATTTAAAGAGCCTATTTAATAAGTATTTAATGAGCCTATTTAATAAGCCTATTTATTGAGCCTATTTAATAAGCCTATTTATTGAGCCTATTTAATAAGCCTATTTATTGAGCCTATTTAATAAGCCTATTTATTGAGCCTATTTAATAAGCCTATTTAATAAGCCTATTTAATAAGCCTATTTAATAAGCCTATTTAATATGCCTATTTAATAAACACATTTAATAAGTATTTAATGAGCATTTTTAATAAGCCTATTTAATAAGTCTATTTAATAAGCCTATTTAATAAGTCTATTTAATAAGTCTAGTTAATAAGCCTACTTAATAAGTATTTAATGAGCCTATTTAATAAGTCTATTTAATAAGCCTATTTAATAGGCCTATTTAATAAGTCTAAGTTGCTGAAATAAGCCTATTTAATAAGCCTAAGTTGCTGAAATAAGCCTTTTTAATAAGTCTAAGTTGCTGAAATAAGCCTATTTAATAAGCCTAAGCTGCTGAAATAAGCCTATTTAATAAGGCTATTTAATAAGCCTAAGTTGCTGAAATAAGCCTATTTAATAAGCCTAAGTTGCTAAAATAAGCCTATTTAATGAGGCAATTTAATAAGTCTATTTAATAAGCCTATTTAATAAGCCTATTTAATAAGCCTATTTAATACGCCTATTTAATAATAAGTATTTAATGAGCCTATTTAATAAGCCTATTTAATAAGCCTTTTTAATAAGCCTATTTAATAAGCCTATTTAATAAGCCTATTTAATAAGTCTATTTAATAAGTCTATTTAATAAGCCTATTTAATAAGTATTTAATGAGCCTATTTAATAAGCCTATTTATTGAGCCTATTTAATAAGCCTATTTATTGAGCCTATTTAATGAGCCTATTTATTGAGCCTATTTAATGAGCCTATTTATTGAGCCTATTTAATAAGCCTATTTAATAAGTCTATTTAATAAACCTATTTAATAAGCCTAATTAATAAGCCTATTTAATAAGCCTATATATTGAGCCTATTTAATGAGTCTATTTAATAAGCCTGTTTAATAAGCCTATTTAATAAGTATTGAATGAGCCTATTTAATAAGCCTAAGTTGCTGAATAAGCCTACTTAATAAGCCTAAGTTGCTGAAATAAGCCTATTTAATAAGCCTATTTGATAAGCCTAAGTTGCTGAATAAGCCTATTTAATAAGCCTAAGTTGCTGAAATAAGCCTATTTAATAAGTCTAAGTTGCTGAAATAAGTCTATTTAATAAGCCTTTTTAATAAGTCTATTTAATAAGTCTATTTAATAAGCCTATTTAATAAGTATTTAATGAGCCTATTTAATAAGCCTATTTATTGAGCCTATTTAATAAGCCTATTTATTGAGCCTATTTAATAAGCCTATTTATTGAGCCTATTTAATAAGCCTATTTATTGAGCCTATTTAATAAGCCTATTTAATAAGTCTATTTAATAAGCCTATTTAATAAGCCTATTTATTGACCATTTTTAATAAGCCTATTTAATAAGCCTATTTATTGAGCCTATTTAATAAGTCTATTTAATACGTCTATTTAATAAGCCTATTTAATAAGTATTTAATGAGCCTATTTAATAAGTCTATTTAATAAGCCTATTTAATAGACCTATTTAATAAGTCTAAGTTGCTGAAATAAGCCTATTTAATAAACCTATTTAATAGGCCTATTTAATAAGTCTAATTTGCTGAAATAAGCCTATTAAATAAGCCTAAGTTTCTGAATGAGCCTATTTAATAAGCCTAAGTTGCTGAAAAAAGCCTATTTAATAAGCCTAAGTTGCTGAACAAGCCTATTTAATAAGCCTAAGTTGCTGAAATAAGCCTTTTTAATCAGCGTAAGTTGCTGAAATAAGCCTATTTAATAAGCCCAAGTTGCTCAAATAAGCCTACTTAATTAGGCTATTTAATAAGCCTAAGTTGCTGAAATAAGCCTATTAATAAGCCTATTTAATAAGCCTATTTAATAGGCCTATTTAATAAGTCTAAGTTGCTGAAATAAGCCTATTTAATAAGCCTATATAATAGTCCTATTTAATAAGTCTAAGTTGCTGAAATAAGCCTATTTAATAAGCCTAAGTTGCTGAATGAGCCTATTTAATAAGCCTAAGTTGCTGAAATAAGCCTATTTAATAAGCCTAAGTTGCTTAATAAGCCTATTTAATAAGCCTAAGTTGCTGAATAAACCTATTTAATAAGTCTAAGTTGCTGAAATAAGCCTATTTAATAAGGCTATTTAATAAGCCTAAGTTGCTGAATAAGCCTATTTAATAAGTCTAAGTTGCTGAAATAAGGCTATTTAATAAGGCTCTTTAATAAGTCTAAGTTGCTGAAATAAACCTATTTAATAAGCCCAAGTTGCTAAAATAAGCCTATTTAATGAGGATATTTAATAAGTCTATTTAATAAGCCTATTTAATAAGCCTATTTAATAAGCCTATTTAATAAGCCTATTTATTGAGCCTATTTAATAAGCCTATTTAATAAGCCTATTTAATAAGCCTATTTAATAAGCCTATTTAATACGCCTATTTAATAAACACATTTAATAAGTATTTAATGAGCATTTTTAATAAGCCTATTTAATAAGTCTATTTAATAAGCCTATTTAATAAGTCTATTTAATAAGTCTAGTTAATAAGCCTACTTAATAAGTATTTAATGAGCCTATTTAATAAGTCTATTTAATAAGCCTATTTAATAGGCCTATTTAATAAGTCTAAGTTGCTGAAATAAGCCTATTTAATAAGCCTAAGTTGCTGAAATAAGCCTATTTAATAAGGCTATTTAATAAGCCTAAGTTGCTGAATAAGCCTATTTAATAAGTCTAAATTGCTGAAATAACGCTATTTAATAAGCCTAAGTTGCTGAAATAAGCCTATTTAATAAGCCTAAGTTGCTAAAATAAGCCTATTTAATGAGGCTATTTAATAAGCCTATTTAATACGCCTATTTGATAAACCTATTTAATAAGTATTTAAAGAGCCTATTTAATAAGTATTTAATGAGCCTATTTAATAAGCCTATTTATTGAGCCTATTTAATAAGCCTATTTATTGAGCCTATTTAATAAGCCTATTTATTGAGCCTATTTAATAAGCCTATTTATTGAGCCTATTTAATAAGCCTATTTAATAAGCCTATTTAATAAGCCTATTTAATAAGCCTATTTAATATGCCTATTTAATAAACACATTTAATAAGTATTTAATGAGCATTTTTAATAAGCCTATTTAATAAGTCTATTTAATAAGCCTATTTAATAAGTCTATTTAATAAGTCTAGTTAATAAGCCTACTTAATAAGTATTTAATGAGCCTATTTAATAAGTCTATTTAATAAGCCTATTTAATAGGCCTATTTAATAAGTCTAAGTTGCTGAAATAAGCCTATTTAATAAGCCTAAGTTGCTGAATAAGCCTATTTAATAAGCCTAAGTTGCTGAAATAAGCCTTTTTAATAAGTCTAAGTTGCTGAAATAAGCCTATTTAATAAGCCTAAGCTGCTGAAATAAGCCTATTTAATAAGGCTATTTAATAAGCCTAAGTTGCTGAATAAGCCTATTTAATAAGTCTAAGTTGCTGAAATAACGCTATTTAATACGCCTAAGTTGCTGAAATAAGCCTATTTAATAAGCCTAAGTTGCTAAAATAAGCCTATTTAATGAGGCAATTTAATAAGTCTATTTAATAAGTCTATTTAATAAGCCTATTTAATAAGTATTTAATGAGCCTATTTAATAAGCCTATTTATTGAGCCTATTTAATAAGCCTATTTATTGAGCCTATTTAATGAGCCTATTTATTGAGCCTATTTAATGAGCCTATTTATTGAGCCTATTTAATAAGCCTATTTAATAAGTCTATTTAATAAACCTATTTAATAAGCCTAATTAATAAGCCTATTTAATAAGCCTATATATTGAGCCTATTTAATGAGTCTATTTAATAAGCCTGTTTAATAAGCCTATTTAATAAGTATTGAATGAGCCTATTTAATAAGCCTAAGTTGCTGAATAAGCCTACTTAATAAGCCTAAGTTGCTGAAATAAGCCTATTTAATAAGCCTATTTGATAAGCCTAAGTTGCTGAATAAGCCTATTTAATAAGCCTAAGTTGCTGAAATAAGCCTATTTAATAAGTCTAAGTTGCTGAAATAAGTCTATTTAATAAGCCTTTTTAATAAGTCTATTTAATAAGTCTATTTAATAAGCCTATTTAATAAGTATTTAATGAGCCTATTTAATAAGCCTATTTATTGAGCCTATTTAATAAGCCTATTTATTGAGCCTATTTAATAAGCCTATTTATTGAGCCTATTTAATAAGCCTATTTATTGAGCCTATTTAAAAAGCCTATTTAATAAGTCTATTTAATAAGCCTATTTAATAAGCCTATTTATTGACCATTTTTAATAAGCCTATTTAATAAGCCTATTTATTGAGCCTATTTAATAAGTCTATTTAATACGCCTATTTAATAAGCCTATTTAATAAATATTTAATGAGCCTATTTAATAAGTCTATTTAATAAGCCTATTTAATAGACCTATTTAATAAGTCTAAGTTGCTGAAATAAGCCTATTTAATAAACCTATTTAATAGGCCTATTTAATAAGTCTAATTTGCTGAAATAAGCCTATTTAATAAGCCTAAGTTTCTGAATGAGCCTATTTAATAAGCCTAAGTTGCTGAAATAAGCCTATTTAATAAGCCTAAGTTGCTGAACAAGCCTATTTAATAAGCCTAAGTTGCTGAAATAAGCCTTTTTAATCAGCGTAAGTTGCTGAAATAAGCCTATTTAATAAGCCCAAGTTGCTCAAATAAGCCTACTTAATTAGGCTATTTAATAAGCCTAAGTTGCTGAAATAAGCCTATTAATAAGCCTATTTAATAAGCCTATTTAATAGGCCTATTTAATAAGTCTAAGTTGCTGAAATAAGCCTATTTAATAAGCCTATATAATAGTCCTATTTAATAAGTCTAAGTTGCTGAAATAAGCCTATTTAATAAGCCTAAGTTGCTGAATGAGCCTATTTAATAAGCCTAAGTTGCTGAAATAAGCCTATTTAATAAGCCTAAGTTGCTTAATAAGCCTATTTAATAAGCCTAAGTTGCTGAATAAACCTATTTAATAAGTCTAAGTTGCTGAAATAAGCCTATTTAATAAGGCTATTTAATAAGCCTAAGTTGCTGAATAAGCCTATTTAATAAGTCTAAGTTGCTGAAATAAGGCTATTTAATAAGGCTCTTTAATAAGTCTAAGTTGCTGAAATAAACCTATTTAATAAGCCCAAGTTGCTAAAATAAGCCTATTTAATGAGGATATTTAATAAGTCTATTTAATAAGCCTATTTAATAAGCCTATTTAATAAGCCTATTTAATACGCCTATTTAATAAACACATTTAATAAGTATTTAATGAGCATTTTTAATAAGCCTATTTAATAAGTCTATTTAATAAGCCTATTTAATAAGTCTATTTAATAAGTCTAGTTTATAAGCCTACTTAATAAGTATTTAATGAGCCTATTTAATAAGTCTATTTAATAAGCCTATTTAATAGGCCTATTTAATAAGTCTAAGTTGCTGAAATAAGCCTATTTAATAAGCCTAAGTTGCTGAAATAAGCCTATTTAATAAGGCTATTTAATAAGCCTAAGTTGCTGAATAAGCCTATTTAATAAGTCTAAATTGCTGAAATAACGCTATTTAATAAGCGTAAGTTGCTGAAATAAGCCTATTTAATAAGCCTAAGTTGCTAAAATAAGCCTATTTAATGAGGCTATTTAATAAGTCTATTTAATAAGCCTATTTAATAAGCCTATTTAATAAGCCTATTTAATACGCCTATTTAATAAACCTATTTAATAAGTATTTAATGAGCCTATTTAATAAGCCTATTTAATAAGCCTTTTTAATAAGCCTATTTAATAAGCCTATTTAATAAGCCTATTTAATACGTCTATTTAATAAGTCTATTTAATAAGCCTATTTAATAAGTATTTAATGAGCCTATTTAATAAACCTATTTATTGAGCCTATTTAATAAGCCTATTTATTGAGCCTATTTAATGAGCCTATTTATTGAGCCTATTTAATAAGCCTATTTAATAAGTCTATTTAATAAACCTATTTAATAAACCTAATTAATAAGCCTATTTAATAAGCCTATATATTGAGCTTATTTAATGAGTCTATTTAATAAGCCTGTTTAATAAGCCTATTTAATAAGTATTGAATGAGCCTATTTAATAAGCCTAAGTTGCTGAATATGCCTATTTAATAAGCCTAAGTTGCTGAAATAAGCCTATTTAATAAACCTATTTGATAAGCCTAAGTTGCTGAATAAGCCTATTTAATAAGCCTAAGTTGCTGAAATAAGCCTATTTAATAAGTCTAAGTTGTTGAAATAAGGCTATTTAATAAGTCCAAGTTGCTGAAATAAGCCTATTTAATAAGCCTAAGTTGCTGAAATAAGTATATTTAATAAGAATACGTTTGCTGAAATAAGCCTATTTAATAAGTCTAAGTTGCTGAAATAAGGCTATTTAATAAGTCTAAGTTGCTGAAATAAGCCTTTTTAATCAGCGTAAGTTGCTGAAATAAGCCTATTTAATAAGCCCAAGTTGCTGAAATAAGCCTACTTAATTAGGCTATTTAATAAGCCTAAGTTGCTGAAATAAGCCTATTTAATAAGTGTAAGTTGCTGAAATAAGGCTATTTAATAAGTCTAAGTTGCTGAAATAAGCCTATTTAATAAGCCTAAGTTGCTGAAATAAGCCTATTTAATAAGCCTGTTTAATAAGCCTAAGTTGCTGAAATAAGCCTATTTAATAAGCCTATTTAATAAGCCTATTTAATAGGCCTATTTAATAAGTCTAAGTTGCTGAAATAAGCCTAATTAATAAGCCTATATAATAGGCCTATTTAATAAGTCTAAGTTGCTGAAATAAGCCTATTTAATAAGCCTAAGTTGCTGAATGAGCCTATTTAATAAGCCTAAGTTGCTGAATTAGCCTATTTAATAAGCCTAAGTTGCTGAAATAAGCCTATTTAATAAGCCTAAGTTGCTGAATAAGCCTATTTAATAAGCCTAAGTTGCTGAATAAACCTATTTAATAAGCCTAAGTTGCTGAATAAGCCTATTTAATAAGTCTAAGTTGCTGAATAAGCCTATTTAATAAGTCTAAGTTGCTGAAATAAGCCTATTTAATAAGGCTATATAATGAGCCTAAGTTGCTGATTTAAAAATGCTATTTAATAAGCCTAAGTTGCTGAAATATACCTGTTTAATAATGCTATTTAATAAGCATAAGTTGCTGAAATAAGCTGATTTAATAAGCCTAAGTTGCTGAAATAAGCCTATTTAATAAGGCTATACAATGAGCCTAAGTTGCTGATTTCAAAATGCTATTTAATAAGCCTAAGTTGCTGAAATAAACCTGTTTAATAAGGCTATTTAATAAGCATAAGTTGCTGAAATAAGCTTATTTAATAAGCCTAAGTTGCTGAAATAAGCCTATTTAATAAGGCTATTTAATAAGTCTAAGTTGCTGAAATAAACCTATTTAATAAGCCTAAGTTGCTAAAATAAGCCTTTTTAATAAGTCTATTTAATAAGCCTTTTTAATAAGCCTATTTAATAAGTCTATTTAATAAGCCTATTTAATAAGGCTATTTAATAAGTCTATTTGATAAGCCTATTTAATAAGTATTTAATGAGCCTATTTAATAAGCCTATTTATTGAGCCTATTTAATAAGCCTATTTATTGAGCCTATTTAATAAGCCTATTTATTGAGCCTATTTAATAAGCCTATTTATTGAGCCTATTTAATAAGCCTATTTAATAAGCCTATTTAATAAGCCTATTTAATAAGCCTATTTAATATGCCTATTTAATAAACACATTTAATACGTATTTAATGAGCATTTTAATAAGCCTATTTAATAAGTCTATTTAATAAGCCTATTTAATAAGTCTATTTAATAAGTCTAGTTAATAAGCCTACTTAATAAGTATTTAATGAGCCTATTTAATAAGTCTATTTAATAAGCCTATTTAATAGGCCTATTTAATAAGTCTAAGTTGCTGAAATAAGCCTATTTAATAAGCCTAAGTTGCTGAATAAGCCTATTTAATAAGCCTAAGTTGCTGAAATAAGCCTTTTTAATAAGTCTAAGTTGCTGAAATAAGCCTATTTAATAAGCCTAAGTTGCTGAAATAAGCCTATTTAATAAGGCTATTTAATAAGCCTAAGTTGCTGAATAAGCCTATTTAATAAGTCTAAGTTGCTGAAATAACGCTATTTAATACGCCTAAGTTGCTGAAATAAGCCTATTTAATAAGCCTAAGTTGCTAAAATAAGCCTATTTAATGAGGCAATTTAATAAGTCTATTTAATAAGCCTATTTAATAAGCCTATTTAATAAGCCTATTTAATATGCCTATTTAATAAACACATTTAATAAGTATTTAATGAGCATTTTAATAAGCCTATTTAATAAGCCTAAGTTGCTAAAATAAGCCTATTTAATGAGGCAATTTAATAAGTCTATTTAATAAGCCTATTTAATAAGTCTATTTAATAAGTCTAGTTAATAAGCCTACTTAATAAGTATTTAATGAGCCTATTTAATAAGGCTATTTAATAAGCCTAAGTTGCTGAATAAGCCTATTTAATAAGCCTAAGTTGCTGAATAAGCCTATTTAATAAGTCTAAGTTGCTGAAATAACGCTATTTAATACGCCTAAGTTGCTGAAATAAGCCTATTTAATAAGCCTAAGTTGCTAAAATAAGCCTATTTAATGAGGCAATTTAATAAGTCTATTTAATAAGCCTATTTAATAAGCCTATTTAATAAGCCTATTTAATACGCCTATTTAATAAACCTATTTAATAAGTATTTAATGAGCCTATTTAATAAGCCTATTTAATAAGCCTTTTTAATAAGCCTATTTAATAAGCCTATTTAATAAGCCTATTTAATAAGTCTATTTAATAAGTTTATTTAATAAGCCTATTTAATAAGTATTTAATGAGCCTATTTAATAAGCCTATTTATTGAGCCTATTTAATAAGCCTATTTATTGAGCCTATTTAATGAGCCTATTTATTGAGCCTATTTAATGAGCCTATTTATTGAGCTTATGTAATGAGCCTATTTATTGAGCCTATTTAATAAGCCTATTTAATAAGTCTATTTAATAAACCTAAGTTGCTGAATAAACCTATTTAATAAGTCTAAGTTGCTGAAATAAGCCTATTTAATAAGGCTATTTAATAAGCCTAAGTTGCTGAATATGCCTATTTAATAAGCCTAAGTTGCTGAAATAAGCCTATTTAATAAACCTATTTGATAAGCCTAAGTTGCTGAATAAGCCTATTTAATAAGTCTAAGTTGCTGAAATAACGCTATTTAATACGCCTAAGTTGCTGAAATAAGCCTATTTAATAAGCCTAAGTTGCTAAAATAAGCCTATTTAATGAGGCAATTTAATAAGTCTATTTAATAAGCCTATTTAATAAGCCTATTTAATAAGCCTATTTAATATGCCTATTTAATAAACACATTTAATAAGTATTTAATGAGCATTTTAATAAGCCTATTTAATAAGCCTAAGTTGCTAAAATAAGCCTATTTAATGAGGCAATTTAATAAGTCTATTTAATAAGCCTATTTAATAAGTCTATTTAATAAGTCTAGTTAATAAGCCTACTTAATAAGTATTTAATGAGCCTATTTAATAAGGCTATTTAATAAGCCTAAGTTGCTGAATAAGCCTATTTAATAAGCCTAAGTTGCTGAATAAGCCTATTTAATAAGTCTAAGTTGCTGAAATAACGCTATTTAATACGCCTAAGTTGCTGAAATAAGCCTATTTAATAAGCCTAAGTTGCTAAAATAAGCCTATTTAATGAGGCAATTTAATAAGTCTATTTAATAAGCCTATTTAATAAGCCTATTTAATAAGCCTATTTAATACGCCTATTTAATAAACCTATTTAATAAGTATTTAATGAGCCTATTTAATAAGCCTATTTAATAAGCCTTTTTAATAAGCCTATTTAATAAGCCTATTTAATAAGCCTATTTAATAAGTCTATTTAATAAGTTTATTTAATAAGCCTATTTAATAAGTATTTAATGAGCCTATTTAATAAGCCTATTTATTGAGCCTATTTAATAAGCCTATTTATTGAGCCTATTTAATGAGCCTATTTATTGAGCCTATTTAATGAGCCTATTTATTGAGCTTATGTAATGAGCCTATTTATTGAGCCTATTTAATAAGCCTATTTAATAAGTCTATTTAATAAACCTAAGTTGCTGAATAAACCTATTTAATAAGTCTAAGTTGCTGAAATAAGCCTATTTAATAAGGCTATTTAATAAGCCTAAGTTGCTGAATATGCCTATTTAATAAGCCTAAGTTGCTGAAATAAGCCTATTTAATAAACCTATTTGATAAGCCTAAGTTGCTGAATAAGCCTATTTAATAAGCCTAAGTTGCTGAAATAAGCCTATTTAATAAGTCTAAGTTGCTGAAATAACGCTATTTAATAAGCCTAAGTTGCTGAAATAAGCTTATTTAATAAGCCTAAGTTGTTGAAATAAGGCTATTTAATAAGTCCAAGTTGCTGAAATAAGCCTATTTAATAAGCCTAAGTTGCTGAAATAAGTATATTTAATAAGAATACGTTTGCTGAAATAAGCCTATTTAATAAGTCTAAGTTGCTGAAATAAGGCTATTTAATAAGTCTAAGTTGCTGAAATAAGCCTTTTTAATCAGCGTAAGTTGCTGAAATAAGCCTATTTAATAAGCCCAAGTTGCTGAAATAAGCCTACTTAATTAGGCTATTTAATAAGCCTAAGTTGCTGAAATAAGCCTATTTAATAAGTGTAAGTTGCTGAAATAAGGCTATTTAATAAGTCTAAGTTGCTGAAATAAGCCTATTTAATAAGCCTAAGTTGCTGAATAAGCCTATTTAATAAGCCTAAGTTGCTGAAATAAGCCTTTTTAATAAGTCTAAGTTGCTGAAATAAGCCTATTTAATAAGCCTAAGTTGCTGAAATAAGCCTATTTAATAAGGCTATTTAATAAGCCTAAGTTGCTGAATAAGCCTATTTAATAAGTCTAAGTTGCTGAAATAACGCTATTTAATACGCCTAAGTTGCTGAAATAAGCCTATTTAATAAGCCTAAGTTGCTAAAATAAGCCTATTTAATGAGGCAATTTAATAAGTCTATTTAATAAGCCTATTTAATAAGCCTATTTAATAAGCCTATTTAATATGCCTATTTAATAAACACATTTAATAAGTATTTAATGAGCATTTTAATAAGCCTATTTAATAAGCCTAAGTTGCTAAAATAAGCCTATTTAATGAGGCAATTTAATAAGTCTATTTAATAAGCCTATTTAATAAGTCTATTTAATAAGTCTAGTTAATAAGCCTACTTAATAAGTATTTAATGAGCCTATTTAATAAGGCTATTTAATAAGCCTAAGTTGCTGAATAAGCCTATTTAATAAGCCTAAGTTGCTGAATAAGCCTATTTAATAAGTCTAAGTTGCTGAAATAACGCTATTTAATACGCCTAAGTTGCTGAAATAAGCCTATTTAATAAGCCTAAGTTGCTAAAATAAGCCTATTTAATGAGGCAATTTAATAAGTCTATTTAATAAGCGTATTTAATAAGCCTATTTAATAAGCCTATTTAATACGCCTATTTAATAAACCTATTTAATAAGTATTTAATGAGCCTATTTAATAAGCCTATTTAATAAGCCTTTTTAATAAGCCTATTTAATAAGCCTATTTAATAAGCCTATTTAATAAGTCTATTTAATAAGTTTATTTAATAAGCCTATTTAATAAGTATTTAATGAGCCTATTTAATAAGCCTATTTATTGAGCCTATTTAATAAGCCTATTTATTGAGCCTATTTAATGAGCCTATTTATTGAGCCTATTTAATGAGCCTATTTATTGAGCTTATGTAATGAGCCTATTTATTGAGCCTATTTAATAAGCCTATTTAATAAGTCTATTTAATAAACCTAAGTTGCTGAATAAACCTATTTAATAAGTCTAAGTTGCTGAAATAAGCCTATTTAATAAGGCTATTTAATAAGCCTAAGTTGCTGAATATGCCTATTTAATAAGCCTAAGTTGCTGAAATAAGCCTATTTAATAAACCTATTTGATAAGCCTAAGTTGCTGAATAAGCCTATTTAATAAGCCTAAGTTGCTGAAATAAGCCTATTTAATAAGTCTAAGTTGCTGAAATAACGCTATTTAATAAGCCTAAGTTGCTGAAATAAGCTTATTTAATAAGCCTAAGTTGTTGAAATAAGGCTATTTAATAAGTCCAAGTTGCTGAAATAAGCCTATTTAATAAGCCTAAGTTGCTGAAATAAGTATATTTAATAAGAATACGTTTGCTGAAATAAGCCTATTTAATAAGTCTAAGTTGCTGAAATAAGGCTATTTAATAAGTCTAAGTTGCTGAAATAAGCCTTTTTAATCAGCGTAAGTTGCTGAAATAAGCCTATTTAATAAGCCCAAGTTGCTGAAATAAGCCTACTTAATTAGGCTATTTAATAAGCCTAAGTTGCTGAAATAAGCCTATTTAATAAGTGTAAGTTGCTGAAATAAGGCTATTTAATAAGTCTAAGTTGCTGAAATAAGCCTATTTAATAAGCCTAAGTTGCTGAATAAGCCTATTTAATAAGCCTAAGTTGCTGAAATAAGCCTTTTTAATAAGTCTAAGTTGCTGAAATAAGCCTATTTAATAAGCCTAAGTTGCTGAAATAAGCCTATTTAATAAGGCTATTTAATAAGCCTAAGTTGCTGAATAAGCCTATTTAATAAGTCTAAGTTGCTGAAATAACGCTATTTAATACGCCTAAGTTGCTGAAATAAGCCTATTTAATAAGCCTAAGTTGCTAAAATAAGCCTATTTAATGAGGCAATTTAATAAGTCTATTTAATAAGCCTATTTAATAAGCCTATTTAATAAGCCTATTTAATATGCCTATTTAATAAACACATTTAATAAGTATTTAATGAGCATTTTAATAAGCCTATTTAATAAGCCTAAGTTGCTAAAATAAGCCTATTTAATGAGGCAATTTAATAAGTCTATTTAATAAGCCTATTTAATAAGCCTAATTTGCTGAAATAAGCCTATTTAATAAGGCTATTTAATAAGCCTAAGTTGCTGAATAAGCCTATTTAATAAGTCTAAGTTGCTGAAATAACGCTATTTAATACGCCTAAGTTGCTGAAATAAGCCTATTTAATAAGCCTAAGTTGCTAAAATAAGCCTATTTAATGAGGCAATTTAATAAGTCTATTTAATAAGCCTATTTAATAAGCCTATTTAATAAGCCTATTTAATAAGCCTATTTATTGAGCCTATTTAATAAGCCTATTTAATAAGCCTATTTAATAAGCCTATTTAATAAGCCTATTTAATACGCCTATTTAATAAACACATTTAATAAGTATTTAATGAGCATTTTTAATAAGCCTATTTAATAAGTCTATTTAATAAGCCTATTTAATAGGCCTATTTAATAAGTCTAAGTTGCTGAAATAAGCCTATTTAATAAGCCTATATAATAGTCCTATTTAATAAGTCTAAGTTGCTGAAATAAGCCTATTTAATAAGCCTAAGTTGCTGAATGAGCCTATTTAATAAGCCTAAGTTGCTGAAATAAGCCTATTTAATAAGCCTAAGTTGCTTAATAAGCCTATTTAATAAGCCTAAGTTGCTGAATAAACCTATTTAATAAGTCTAAGTTGCTGAAATAAGCCTATTTAATAAGGCTATTTAATAAGCCTAAGTTGCTGAATAAGCCTATTTAATAAGTCTAAGTTGCTGAAATAAGGCTATTTAATAAGGCTCTTTAATAAGTCTAAGTTGCTGAAATAAACCTATTTAATAAGCCCAAGTTGCTAAAATAAGCCTATTTAATGAGGATATTTAATAAGTCTATTTAATAAGCCTATTTAATAAGCCTATTTAATAAGCCTATTTAATAAGCCTATTTATTGAGCCTATTTAATAAGCCTATTTAATAAGCCTATTTAATAAGCCTATTTAATAAGCCTATTTAATACGCCTATTTAATAAACACATTTAATAAGTATTTAATGAGCATTTTTAATAAGCCTATTTAATAAGTCTATTTAATAAGCCTATTTAATAAGTCTATTTAATAAGTCTAGTTAATAAGCCTACTTAATAAGTATTTAATGAGCCTATTTAATAAGTCTATTTAATAAGCCTATTTAATAGGCCTATTTAATAAGTCTAAGTTGCTGAAATAAGCCTATTTAATAAGCCTAAGTTGCTGAAATAAGCCTATTTAATAAGGCTATTTAATAAGCCTAAGTTGCTGAATAAGCCTATTTAATAAGTCTAAATTGCTGAAATAACGCTATTTAATAAGCCTAAGTTGCTGAAATAAGCCTATTTAATAAGCCTAAGTTGCTAAAATAAGCCTATTTAATGAGGCTATTTAATAAGCCTATTTAATACGCCTATTTGATAAACCTATTTAATAAGTATTTAAAGAGCCTATTTAATAAGTATTTAATGAGCCTATTTAATAAGCCTATTTATTGAGCCTATTTAATAAGCCTATTTATTGAGCCTATTTAATAAGCCTATTTATTGAGCCTATTTAATAAGCCTATTTATTGAGCCTATTTAATAAGCCTATTTAATAAGCCTATTTAATAAGCCTATTTAATAAGCCTATTTAATATGCCTATTTAATAAACACATTTAATAAGTATTTAATGAGCATTTTTAATAAGCCTATTTAATAAGTCTATTTAATAAGCCTATTTAATAAGTCTATTTAATAAGTCTAGTTAATAAGCCTACTTAATAAGTATTTAATGAGCCTATTTAATAAGTCTATTTAATAAGCCTATTTAATAGGCCTATTTAATAAGTCTAAGTTGCTGAAATAAGCCTATTTAATAAGCCTAAGTTGCTGAATAAGCCTATTTAATAAGCCTAAGTTGCTGAAATAAGCCTTTTTAATAAGTCTAAGTTGCTGAAATAAGCCTATTTAATAAGCCTAAGCTGCTGAAATAAGCCTATTTAATAAGGCTATTTAATAAGCCTAAGTTGCTGAATAAGCCTATTTAATAAGTCTAAGTTGCTGAAATAACGCTATTTAATACGCCTAAGTTGCTGAAATAAGCCTATTTAATAAGCCTAAGTTGCTAAAATAAGCCTATTTAATGAGGCAATTTAATAAGTCTATTTAATAAGTCTATTTAATAAGCCTATTTAATAAGTATTTAATGAGCCTATTTAATAAGCCTATTTATTGAGCCTATTTAATAAGCCTATTTATTGAGCCTATTTAATGAGCCTATTTATTGAGCCTATTTAATGAGCCTATTTATTGAGCCTATTTAATAAGCCTATTTAATAAGTCTATTTAATAAACCTATTTAATAAGCCTAATTAATAAGCCTATTTAATAAGCCTATATATTGAGCCTATTTAATGAGTCTATTTAATAAGCCTGTTTAATAAGCCTATTTAATAAGTATTGAATGAGCCTATTTAATAAGCCTAAGTTGCTGAATAAGCCTACTTAATAAGCCTAAGTTGCTGAAATAAGCCTATTTAATAAGCCTATTTGATAAGCCTAAGTTGCTGAATAAGCCTATTTAATAAGCCTAAGTTGCTGAAATAAGCCTATTTAATAAGTCTAAGTTGCTGAAATAAGTCTATTTAATAAGCCTTTTTAATAAGTCTATTTAATAAGTCTATTTAATAAGCCTATTTAATAAGTATTTAATGAGCCTATTTAATAAGCCTATTTATTGAGCCTATTTAATAAGCCTATTTATTGAGCCTATTTAATAAGCCTATTTATTGAGCCTATTTAATAAGCCTATTTATTGAGCCTATTTAAAAAGCCTATTTAATAAGTCTATTTAATAAGCCTATTTAATAAGCCTATTTATTGACCATTTTTAATAAGCCTATTTAATAAGCCTATTTATTGAGCCTATTTAATAAGTCTATTTAATACGCCTATTTAATAAGCCTATTTAATAAATATTTAATGAGCCTATTTAATAAGTCTATTTAATAAGCCTATTTAATAGACCTATTTAATAAGTCTAAGTTGCTGAAATAAGCCTATTTAATAAACCTATTTAATAGGCCTATTTAATAAGTCTAATTTGCTGAAATAAGCCTATTTAATAAGCCTAAGTTTCTGAATGAGCCTATTTAATAAGCCTAAGTTGCTGAAATAAGCCTATTTAATAAGCCTAAGTTGCTGAACAAGCCTATTTAATAAGCCTAAGTTGCTGAAATAAGCCTTTTTAATCAGCGTAAGTTGCTGAAATAAGCCTATTTAATAAGCCCAAGTTGCTCAAATAAGCCTACTTAATTAGGCTATTTAATAAGCCTAAGTTGCTGAAATAAGCCTATTAATAAGCCTATTTAATAAGCCTATTTAATAGGCCTATTTAATAAGTCTAAGTTGCTGAAATAAGCCTATTTAATAAGCCTATATAATAGTCCTATTTAATAAGTCTAAGTTGCTGAAATAAGCCTATTTAATAAGCCTAAGTTGCTGAATGAGCCTATTTAATAAGCCTAAGTTGCTGAAATAAGCCTATTTAATAAGCCTAAGTTGCTTAATAAGCCTATTTAATAAGCCTAAGTTGCTGAATAAACCTATTTAATAAGTCTAAGTTGCTGAAATAAGCCTATTTAATAAGGCTATTTAATAAGCCTAAGTTGCTGAATAAGCCTATTTAATAAGTCTAAGTTGCTGAAATAAGGCTATTTAATAAGGCTCTTTAATAAGTCTAAGTTGCTGAAATAAACCTATTTAATAAGCCCAAGTTGCTAAAATAAGCCTATTTAATGAGGATATTTAATAAGTCTATTTAATAAGCCTATTTAATAAGCCTATTTAATAAGCCTATTTAATACGCCTATTTAATAAACACATTTAATAAGTATTTAATGAGCATTTTTAATAAGCCTATTTAATAAGTCTATTTAATAAGCCTATTTAATAAGTCTATTTAATAAGTCTAGTTTATAAGCCTACTTAATAAGTATTTAATGAGCCTATTTAATAAGTCTATTTAATAAGCCTATTTAATAGGCCTATTTAATAAGTCTAAGTTGCTGAAATAAGCCTATTTAATAAGCCTAAGTTGCTGAAATAAGCCTATTTAATAAGGCTATTTAATAAGCCTAAGTTGCTGAATAAGCCTATTTAATAAGTCTAAATTGCTGAAATAACGCTATTTAATAAGCGTAAGTTGCTGAAATAAGCCTATTTAATAAGCCTAAGTTGCTAAAATAAGCCTATTTAATGAGGCTATTTAATAAGTCTATTTAATAAGCCTATTTAATAAGCCTATTTAATAAGCCTATTTAATACGCCTATTTAATAAACCTATTTAATAAGTATTTAATGAGCCTATTTAATAAGCCTATTTAATAAGCCTTTTTAATAAGCCTATTTAATAAGCCTATTTAATAAGCCTATTTAATACGTCTATTTAATAAGTCTATTTAATAAGCCTATTTAATAAGTATTTAATGAGCCTATTTAATAAACCTATTTATTGAGCCTATTTAATAAGCCTATTTATTGAGCCTATTTAATGAGCCTATTTATTGAGCCTATTTAATAAGCCTATTTAATAAGTCTATTTAATAAACCTATTTAATAAACCTAATTAATAAGCCTATTTAATAAGCCTATATATTGAGCTTATTTAATGAGTCTATTTAATAAGCCTGTTTAATAAGCCTATTTAATAAGTATTGAATGAGCCTATTTAATAAGCCTAAGTTGCTGAATATGCCTATTTAATAAGCCTAAGTTGCTGAAATAAGCCTATTTAATAAACCTATTTGATAAGCCTAAGTTGCTGAATAAGCCTATTTAATAAGCCTAAGTTGCTGAAATAAGCCTATTTAATAAGTCTAAGTTGTTGAAATAAGGCTATTTAATAAGTCCAAGTTGCTGAAATAAGCCTATTTAATAAGCCTAAGTTGCTGAAATAAGTATATTTAATAAGAATACGTTTGCTGAAATAAGCCTATTTAATAAGTCTAAGTTGCTGAAATAAGGCTATTTAATAAGTCTAAGTTGCTGAAATAAGCCTTTTTAATCAGCGTAAGTTGCTGAAATAAGCCTATTTAATAAGCCCAAGTTGCTGAAATAAGCCTACTTAATTAGGCTATTTAATAAGCCTAAGTTGCTGAAATAAGCCTATTTAATAAGTGTAAGTTGCTGAAATAAGGCTATTTAATAAGTCTAAGTTGCTGAAATAAGCCTATTTAATAAGCCTAAGTTGCTGAAATAAGCCTATTTAATAAGCCTGTTTAATAAGCCTAAGTTGCTGAAATAAGCCTATTTAATAAGCCTATTTAATAAGCCTATTTAATAGGCCTATTTAATAAGTCTAAGTTGCTGAAATAAGCCTAATTAATAAGCCTATATAATAGGCCTATTTAATAAGTCTAAGTTGCTGAAATAAGCCTATTTAATAAGCCTAAGTTGCTGAATGAGCCTATTTAATAAGCCTAAGTTGCTGAATTAGCCTATTTAATAAGCCTAAGTTGCTGAAATAAGCCTATTTAATAAGCCTAAGTTGCTGAATAAGCCTATTTAATAAGCCTAAGTTGCTGAATAAACCTATTTAATAAGCCTAAGTTGCTGAATAAGCCTATTTAATAAGTCTAAGTTGCTGAATAAGCCTATTTAATAAGTCTAAGTTGCTGAAATAAGCCTATTTAATAAGGCTATATAATGAGCCTAAGTTGCTGATTTAAAAATGCTATTTAATAAGCCTAAGTTGCTGAAATATACCTGTTTAATAATGCTATTTAATAAGCATAAGTTGCTGAAATAAGCTGATTTAATAAGCCTAAGTTGCTGAAATAAGCCTATTTAATAAGGCTATACAATGAGCCTAAGTTGCTGATTTCAAAATGCTATTTAATAAGCCTAAGTTGCTGAAATAAACCTGTTTAATAAGGCTATTTAATAAGCATAAGTTGCTGAAATAAGCTTATTTAATAAGCCTAAGTTGCTGAAATAAGCCTATTTAATAAGGCTATTTAATAAGTCTAAGTTGCTGAAATAAACCTATTTAATAAGCCTAAGTTGCTAAAATAAGCCTTTTTAATAAGTCTATTTAATAAGCCTTTTTAATAAGCCTATTTAATAAGTCTATTTAATAAGCCTATTTAATAAGGCTATTTAATAAGTCTATTTGATAAGCCTATTTAATAAGTATTTAATGAGCCTATTTAATAAGCCTATTTATTGAGCCTATTTAATAAGCCTATTTATTGAGCCTATTTAATAAGCCTATTTATTGAGCCTATTTAATAAGCCTATTTATTGAGCCTATTTAATAAGCCTATTTAATAAGCCTATTTAATAAGCCTATTTAATAAGCCTATTTAATATGCCTATTTAATAAACACATTTAATACGTATTTAATGAGCATTTTAATAAGCCTATTTAATAAATCTATTTAATAAGCCTATTTAATAAGTCTATTTAATAAGTCTAGTTAATAAGCCTACTTAATAAGTATTTAATGAGCCTATTTAATAAGTCTATTTAATAAGCCTATTTAATAGGCCTATTTAATAAGTCTAAGTTGCTGAAATAAGCCTATTTAATAAGCCTAAGTTGCTGAATAAGCCTATTTAATAAGCCTAAGTTGCTGAAATAAGCCTTTTTAATAAGTCTAAGTTGCTGAAATAAGCCTATTTAATAAGCCTAAGTTGCTGAAATAAGCCTATTTAATAAGGCTATTTAATAAGCCTAAGTTGCTGAATAAGCCTATTTAATAAGTCTAAGTTGCTGAAATAACGCTATTTAATACGCCTAAGTTGCTGAAATAAGCCTATTTAATAAGCCTAAGTTGCTAAAATAAGCCTATTTAATGAGGCAATTTAATAAGTCTATTTAATAAGCCTATTTAATAAGCCTATTTAATAAGCCTATTTAATATGCCTATTTAATAAACACATTTAATAAGTATTTAATGAGCATTTTAATAAGCCTATTTAATAAGCCTAAGTTGCTAAAATAAGCCTATTTAATGAGGCAATTTAATAAGTCTATTTAATAAGCCTATTTAATAAGTCTATTTAATAAGTCTAGTTAATAAGCCTACTTAATAAGTATTTAATGAGCCTATTTAATAAGGCTATTTAATAAGCCTAAGTTGCTGAATAAGCCTATTTAATAAGCCTAAGTTGCTGAATAAGCCTATTTAATAAGTCTAAGTTGCTGAAATAACGCTATTTAATACGCCTAAGTTGCTGAAATAAGCCTATTTAATAAGCCTAAGTTGCTAAAATAAGCCTATTTAATGAGGCAATTTAATAAGTCTATTTAATAAGCCTATTTAATAAGCCTATTTAATAAGCCTATTTAATACGCCTATTTAATAAACCTATTTAATAAGTATTTAATGAGCCTATTTAATAAGCCTATTTAATAAGCCTTTTTAATAAGCCTATTTAATAAGCCTATTTAATAAGCCTATTTAATAAGTCTATTTAATAAGTTTATTTAATAAGCCTATTTAATAAGTATTTAATGAGCCTATTTAATAAGCCTATTTATTGAGCCTATTTAATAAGCCTATTTATTGAGCCTATTTAATGAGCCTATTTATTGAGCCTATTTAATGAGCCTATTTATTGAGCTTATGTAATGAGCCTATTTATTGAGCCTATTTAATAAGCCTATTTAATAAGTCTATTTAATAAACCTAAGTTGCTGAATAAACCTATTTAATAAGTCTAAGTTGCTGAAATAAGCCTATTTAATAAGGCTATTTAATAAGCCTAAGTTGCTGAATATGCCTATTTAATAAGCCTAAGTTGCTGAAATAAGCCTATTTAATAAACCTATTTGATAAGCCTAAGTTGCTGAATAAGCCTATTTAATAAGTCTAAGTTGCTGAAATAACGCTATTTAATACGCCTAAGTTGCTGAAATAAGCCTATTTAATAAGCCTAAGTTGCTAAAATAAGCCTATTTAATGAGGCAATTTAATAAGTCTATTTAATAAGCCTATTTAATAAGCCTATTTAATAAGCCTATTTAATATGCCTATTTAATAAACACATTTAATAAGTATTTAATGAGCATTTTAATAAGCCTATTTAATAAGCCTAAGTTGCTAAAATAAGCCTATTTAATGAGGCAATTTAATAAGTCTATTTAATAAGCCTATTTAATAAGTCTATTTAATAAGTCTAGTTAATAAGCCTACTTAATAAGTATTTAATGAGCCTATTTAATAAGGCTATTTAATAAGCCTAAGTTGCTGAATAAGCCTATTTAATAAGCCTAAGTTGCTGAATAAGCCTATTTAATAAGTCTAAGTTGCTGAAATAACGCTATTTAATACGCCTAAGTTGCTGAAATAAGCCTATTTAATAAGCCTAAGTTGCTAAAATAAGCCTATTTAATGAGGCAATTTAATAAGTCTATTTAATAAGCCTATTTAATAAGCCTATTTAATAAGCCTATTTAATACGCCTATTTAATAAACCTATTTAATAAGTATTTAATGAGCCTATTTAATAAGCCTATTTAATAAGCCTTTTTAATAAGCCTATTTAATAAGCCTATTTAATAAGCCTATTTAATAAGTCTATTTAATAAGTTTATTTAATAAGCCTATTTAATAAGTATTTAATGAGCCTATTTAATAAGCCTATTTATTGAGCCTATTTAATAAGCCTATTTATTGAGCCTATTTAATGAGCCTATTTATTGAGCCTATTTAATGAGCCTATTTATTGAGCTTATGTAATGAGCCTATTTATTGAGCCTATTTAATAAGCCTATTTAATAAGTCTATTTAATAAACCTAAGTTGCTGAATAAACCTATTTAATAAGTCTAAGTTGCTGAAATAAGCCTATTTAATAAGGCTATTTAATAAGCCTAAGTTGCTGAATATGCCTATTTAATAAGCCTAAGTTGCTGAAATAAGCCTATTTAATAAACCTATTTGATAAGCCTAAGTTGCTGAATAAGCCTATTTAATAAGCCTAAGTTGCTGAAATAAGCCTATTTAATAAGTCTAAGTTGCTGAAATAACGCTATTTAATAAGCCTAAGTTGCTGAAATAAGCTTATTTAATAAGCCTAAGTTGTTGAAATAAGGCTATTTAATAAGTCCAAGTTGCTGAAATAAGCCTATTTAATAAGCCTAAGTTGCTGAAATAAGTATATTTAATAAGAATACGTTTGCTGAAATAAGCCTATTTAATAAGTCTAAGTTGCTGAAATAAGGCTATTTAATAAGTCTAAGTTGCTGAAATAAGCCTTTTTAATCAGCGTAAGTTGCTGAAATAAGCCTATTTAATAAGCCCAAGTTGCTGAAATAAGCCTACTTAATTAGGCTATTTAATAAGCCTAAGTTGCTGAAATAAGCCTATTTAATAAGTGTAAGTTGCTGAAATAAGGCTATTTAATAAGTCTAAGTTGCTGAAATAAGCCTATTTAATAAGCCTAAGTTGCTGAATAAGCCTATTTAATAAGCCTAAGTTGCTGAAATAAGCCTTTTTAATAAGTCTAAGTTGCTGAAATAAGCCTATTTAATAAGCCTAAGTTGCTGAAATAAGCCTATTTAATAAGGCTATTTAATAAGCCTAAGTTGCTGAATAAGCCTATTTAATAAGTCTAAGTTGCTGAAATAACGCTATTTAATACGCCTAAGTTGCTGAAATAAGCCTATTTAATAAGCCTAAGTTGCTAAAATAAGCCTATTTAATGAGGCAATTTAATAAGTCTATTTAATAAGCCTATTTAATAAGCCTATTTAATAAGCCTATTTAATATGCCTATTTAATAAACACATTTAATAAGTATTTAATGAGCATTTTAATAAGCCTATTTAATAAGCCTAAGTTGCTAAAATAAGCCTATTTAATGAGGCAATTTAATAAGTCTATTTAATAAGCCTATTTAATAAGTCTATTTAATAAGTCTAGTTAATAAGCCTACTTAATAAGTATTTAATGAGCCTATTTAATAAGGCTATTTAATAAGCCTAAGTTGCTGAATAAGCCTATTTAATAAGCCTAAGTTGCTGAATAAGCCTATTTAATAAGTCTAAGTTGCTGAAATAACGCTATTTAATACGCCTAAGTTGCTGAAATAAGCCTATTTAATAAGCCTAAGTTGCTAAAATAAGCCTATTTAATGAGGCAATTTAATAAGTCTATTTAATAAGCGTATTTAATAAGCCTATTTAATAAGCCTATTTAATACGCCTATTTAATAAACCTATTTAATAAGTATTTAATGAGCCTATTTAATAAGCCTATTTAATAAGCCTTTTTAATAAGCCTATTTAATAAGCCTATTTAATAAGCCTATTTAATAAGTCTATTTAATAAGTTTATTTAATAAGCCTATTTAATAAGTATTTAATGAGCCTATTTAATAAGCCTATTTATTGAGCCTATTTAATAAGCCTATTTATTGAGCCTATTTAATGAGCCTATTTATTGAGCCTATTTAATGAGCCTATTTATTGAGCTTATGTAATGAGCCTATTTATTGAGCCTATTTAATAAGCCTATTTAATAAGTCTATTTAATAAACCTAAGTTGCTGAATAAACCTATTTAATAAGTCTAAGTTGCTGAAATAAGCCTATTTAATAAGGCTATTTAATAAGCCTAAGTTGCTGAATATGCCTATTTAATAAGCCTAAGTTGCTGAAATAAGCCTATTTAATAAACCTATTTGATAAGCCTAAGTTGCTGAATAAGCCTATTTAATAAGCCTAAGTTGCTGAAATAAGCCTATTTAATAAGTCTAAGTTGCTGAAATAACGCTATTTAATAAGCCTAAGTTGCTGAAATAAGCTTATTTAATAAGCCTAAGTTGTTGAAATAAGGCTATTTAATAAGTCCAAGTTGCTGAAATAAGCCTATTTAATAAGCCTAAGTTGCTGAAATAAGTATATTTAATAAGAATACGTTTGCTGAAATAAGCCTATTTAATAAGTCTAAGTTGCTGAAATAAGGCTATTTAATAAGTCTAAGTTGCTGAAATAAGCCTTTTTAATCAGCGTAAGTTGCTGAAATAAGCCTATTTAATAAGCCCAAGTTGCTGAAATAAGCCTACTTAATTAGGCTATTTAATAAGCCTAAGTTGCTGAAATAAGCCTATTTAATAAGTGTAAGTTGCTGAAATAAGGCTATTTAATAAGTCTAAGTTGCTGAAATAAGCCTATTTAATAAGCCTAAGTTGCTGAATAAGCCTATTTAATAAGCCTAAGTTGCTGAAATAAGCCTTTTTAATAAGTCTAAGTTGCTGAAATAAGCCTATTTAATAAGCCTAAGTTGCTGAAATAAGCCTATTTAATAAGGCTATTTAATAAGCCTAAGTTGCTGAATAAGCCTATTTAATAAGTCTAAGTTGCTGAAATAACGCTATTTAATACGCCTAAGTTGCTGAAATAAGCCTATTTAATAAGCCTAAGTTGCTAAAATAAGCCTATTTAATGAGGCAATTTAATAAGTCTATTTAATAAGCCTATTTAATAAGCCTATTTAATAAGCCTATTTAATATGCCTATTTAATAAACACATTTAATAAGTATTTAATGAGCATTTTAATAAGCCTATTTAATAAGCCTAAGTTGCTAAAATAAGCCTATTTAATGAGGCAATTTAATAAGTCTATTTAATAAGCCTATTTAATAAGCCTAATTTGCTGAAATAAGCCTATTTAATAAGGCTATTTAATAAGCCTAAGTTGCTGAATAAGCCTATTTAATAAGTCTAAGTTGCTGAAATAACGCTATTTAATACGCCTAAGTTGCTGAAATAAGCCTATTTAATAAGCCTAAGTTGCTAAAATAAGCCTATTTAATGAGGCAATTTAATAAGTCTATTTAATAAGCCTATTTAATAAGCCTATTTAATAAGCCTATTTAATATGCCTATTTAATAAACACATTTAATAAGTATTTAATGAGCATTTTAATAAGCCTATTTAATAAGCCTAAGTTGCTAAAATAAGCCTATTTAATGAGGCAATTTAATAAGTCTATTTAATAAGCCTATTTAATAAGTCTATTTAATAAGTCTAGTTAATAAGCCTACTTAATATGTATTTAATGAGCCTATTTAATAAGGCTATTTAATAAGCCTAAGTTGCTGAATAAGCCTATTTAATAAGCCTAAGTTGCTGAATAAGCCTATTTAATAAGTCTAAGTTGCTGAAATAACGCTATTTAATACGCCTAAGTTGCTGAAATAAGCCTATTTAATAAGCCTAAGTTGCTAAAATAAGCCTATTTAATGAGGCAATTTAATAAGTCTATTTAATAAGCCTATTTAATAAGCCTATTTAATAAGCCTATTTAATACGCCTATTTAATAAACCTATTTAATAAGTATTTAATGAGCCTATTTAATAAGCCTATTTAATAAGCCTTTTTAATAAGCCTATTTAATAAGCCTATTTAATAAGCCTATTTAATAAGTCTATTTAATAAGTTTATTTAATAAGCCTATTTAATAAGTATTTAATGAGCCTATTTAATAAGCCTATTTATTGAGCCTATTTAATAAGCCTATTTATTGAGCCTATTTAATGAGCCTATTTATTGAGCCTATTTAATGAGCCTATTTATTGAGCCTATTTAATAAGCCTATTTAATAAGTCTATTTAATAAACCTAAGTTGCTGAATAAACCTATTTAATAAGTCTAAGTTGCTGAAATAAGCCTATTTAGTAAGGCTATTTAATAAGCCTAAGTTGCTGAATATGCCTATTTAATAAGCCTAAGTTGCTGAAATAAGCCTATTTAATAAACCTATTTGATAAGCCTAAGTTGCTGAATAAGCCTATTTAATAAGCCTAAGTTGCTGAAATAAGCCTATTTAATAAGTCTAAGTTGCTGAAATAACGCTATTTAATAAGCCTAAGTTGCTGAAATAAGCTTATTTAATAAGCCTAAGTTGTTGAAATAAGGCTATTTAATAAGTCCAAGTTGCTGAAATAAGCCTATTTAATAAGCCTAAGTTGCTGAAATAAGTATATTTAATAAGAATACGTTTGCTGAAATAAGCCTATTTAATAAGTCTAAGTTGCTGAAATAAGGCTATTTAATAAGTCTAAGTTGCTGAAATAAGCCTTTTTAATCAGCGTAAGTTGCTGAAATAAGCCTATTTAATAAGCCCAAGTTGCTGAAATAAGCCTACTTAATTAGGCTATTTAATAAGCCTAAGTTGCTGAAATAAGCCTATTTAATAAGTGTAAGTTGCTGAAATAAGGCTATTTAATAAGTCTAAGTTGCTGAAATAAGCCTATTTAATAAGCCTAAGTTGCTGAATAAGCCTATTTAATAAGCCTAAGTTGCTGAAATAAGCCTTTTTAATAAGTCTAAGTTGCTGAAATAAGCCTATTTAATAAGCCTAAGTTGCTGAAATAAGCCTATTTAATAAGGCTATTTAATAAGCCTAAGTTGCTGAATAAGCCTATTTAATAAGTCTAAGTTGCTGAAATAACGCTATTTAATACGCCTAAGTTGCTGAAATAAGCCTATTTAATAAGCCTAAGTTGCTGAAATAAGCTTATTTAATAAGCCTAAGTTGTTGAAATAAGGCTATTTAATAAGTCCAAGTTGCTGAAATAAGCCTATTTAATAAGCCTAAGTTGCTGAAATAAGTATATTTAATAAGAATACGTTTGCTGAAATAAGCCTATTTAATAAGTCTAAGTTGCTGAAATAAGGCTATTTAATAAGTCTAAGTTGCTGAAATAAGCCTTTTTAATCAGCGTAAGTTGCTGAAATAAGCCTATTTAATAAGCCCAAGTTGCTGAAATAAGCCTACTTAATTAGGCTATTTAATAAGCCTAAGTTGCTGAAATAAGCCTATTTAATAAGTGTAAGTTGCTGAAATAAGGCTATTTAATAAGTCTAAGTTGCTGAAATAAGCCTATTTAATAAGCCTAAGTTGCTGAAATAAGCCTATTTAATAAGCCTGTTTAATAAGCCTAAGTTGCTGAAATAAGCCTATTTAATAAGCCTATTTAATAAGCCTATTTAATAGGCCTATTTAATAAGTCTAAGTTGCTGAAATAAGCCTAATTAATAAGCCTATATAATAGGCCTATTTAATAAGTCTAAGTTGCTGAAATAAGCCTATTTAATAAGCCTAAGTTGCTGAATGAGCCTATTTAATAAGCCTAAGTTGCTGAATGAGCCTATTTAATAAGCCTAAGTTGCTGAAATAAGCCTATTTAATAAGCCTAAGTTGCTGAATAAGCCTATTTAATAAGCCTAAGTTGCTGAATAAACCTATTTAATAAGCCTAAGTTGCTGAATAAGCCTATTTAATAAGTCTAAGTTGCTGAATAAGCCTATTTAATAAGTCTAAGTTGCTGAAATAAGCCTATTTAATAAGGCTATATAATGAGCCTAAGTTGCTGATTTAAAAATGCTATTTAATAAGCCTAAGTTGCTGAAATAAACCTGTTTAATAATGCTATTTAATAAGCATAAGTTGCTGAAATAAGCTGATTTAATAAGCCTAAGTTGCTGAAATAAGCCTATTTAATAAGGCTATACAATGAGCCTAAGTTGCTGATTT
Organism: Petromyzon marinus; assembly: GCF_048934315.1. Classification (NCBI taxonomy): domain Eukaryota; kingdom Metazoa; phylum Chordata; class Hyperoartia; order Petromyzontiformes; family Petromyzontidae; genus Petromyzon; species Petromyzon marinus. Next base: position 3,095,738 of record NW_027422784.1, read on the forward strand.
AAAAATGCTATTTAATAAGCCTAAGTTGCTGAAATAAACCTGTTTAATAAGGCTATTTAATAAGCATAAGTTGATGAAATAAGCTTATTTAATAAGCCTAAGTTGCTGAAATAAGCCTATTTAATAAGGCTATTTAATAAGTCTAAGTTGCTGAAATAAACCTATTTAATAAGCCTAAGTTGCTAAAATAAGCCTTTTTAATAAGTATATTTAATAAGCCTTTTTAATAAGCCTATTTAATAAGTCTATTTAATAAGCCTATTTAATAAGGCTATTTAATAAGTCTATTTGATAAGCCTATTTAATAAGTATTTAATGAGCCTATTTAATAAGCCTATTTATTGAGCCTATTTAATAAGCCTATTTATTGAGCCTATTTAATAAGCCTATTTATTGAGCCTATTTAATAAGCCTATTTATTGAGCCTATTTAATAAGCCTATTTAATAAGCCTATTTAATAAGCCTATTTAATAAGCCTATTTAATATGCCTATTTAATAAACACATTTAATAAGTATTTAATGAGCATTTTAATAAGCCTATTTAATAAGTCTATTTAATAAGCCTATTTAATAAGTCTATTTAATAAGTCTAGTTAATAAGCCTACTTAATAAGTATTTAATGAGCCTATTTAATAAGTCTATTTAATAAGCCTATTTAATAGGCCTATTTAATAAGTCTAAGTTGCTGAAATAAGCCTATTTAATAAGCCTAAGTTGCTGAATAAGCCTATTTAATAAGCCTAAGTTGCTGAAATAAGCCTTTTTAATAAGTCTAAGTTGCTGAAATAAGACTATTTAATAAGCCTAAGTTGCTGAAATAAGCCTATTTAATAAGGCTATTTAATAAGCCTAAGTTGCTGAATAAGCCTATTTAATAAGTCTAAGTTGCTGAAATAACGCTATTTAATACGCCTAAGTTGCTGAAATAAGCCTATTTAATAAGCCTAAGTTGCTAAAATAAGCCTATTTAATGAGGCAATTTAATAAGTCTATTTAATAAGCCTATTTAATAAGCCTATTTAATAAGCCTATTTAATATGCCTATTTAATAAACACATTTAATAAATATTTAATGAGCATTTTAATAAGCCTATTTAATAAGCCTAAGTTGCTAAAATAAGCCTATTTAATGAGGCAATTTAATAAGTCTATTTAATAAGCCTATTTAATAAGTCTATTTAATAAGTCTAGTTAATAAGCCTACTTAATAAGTATTTAATGAGCCTATTTAATAAGGCTATTTAATAAGCCTAAGTTGCTGAATAAGCCTATTTAATAAGCCTAAGTTGCTGAATAAGCCTATTTAATAAGTCTAAGTTGCTGAAATAACGCTATTTAATACGCCTAAGTTGCTGAAATAAGCCTATTTAATAAGCCTAAGTTGCTAAAATAAGCCTATTTAATGAGGCAATTTAATAAGTCTATTTAATAAGCCTATTTAATAAGCCTATTTAATAAGCCTATTTAATACGCCTATTTAATAAACCTATTTAATAAGTATTTAATGAGCCTATTTAATAAGCCTATTTAATAAGCCTTTTTAATAAGCCTATTTAATAAGCCTATTTAATAAGCCTATTTAATAAGTCTATTTAATAAGTTTATTTAATAAGCCTATTTAATAAGTATTTAATGAGCCTATTTAATAAGCCTATTTATTGAGCCTATTTAATAAGCCTATTTATTGAGCCTATTTAATGAGCCTATTTATTGAGCCTATTTAATGAGCCTATTTATTGAGCCTATTTAATAAGCCTATTTAATAAGTCTATTTAATAAACCTAAGTTGCTGAATAAACCTATTTAATAAGTCTAAGTTGCTGAAATAAGCCTATTTAATAAGGCTATTTAATAAGCCTAAGTTGCTGAATAAGCCTATTTAATAAGTCTAAGTTGCTGAAATAAGGCTATTTAATAAGGCTCTTTAATAAGTCTAAGTTGCTGAAATAAACCTATTTAATAAGCCCAAGTTGCTAAAATAAGCCTATTTAATGAGGATATTTAATAAGCCTATTTAATAAGCCTATTTAATAAGCCTATTTAATAAGTCTATTTAATAAGTCTATTTAATAAGCCTATTTAATAAGTATTTAATGAGCCTATTTAATAAACCTATTTATTGAGCCTATTTAATAAGCCTATTTATTGAGCCTATTTAATGAGCCTATTTATTGAGCCTATTTAATAAGCCTATTTAATAAGTCTATTTAATAAACCTATTTAATAAACCTAATTAATAAGCCTATTTAATAAGCCTATATATTGAGCTTATTTAATGAGTCTATTTAATAAGCCTGTTTAATAGGCCTATTTAATAAGTATTGAATGAGCCTATTTAATAAGCCTAAGTTGCTGAATATGCCTATTTAATAAGCCTAAGTTGCTGAAATAAGCCTATTTAATAAACCTATTTGATAAGCCTAAGTTGCTGAATAAGCCTATTTAATAAGCCTAAGTTGCTGAAATAAGCCTATTTAATAAGTCTAAGTTGCTGAAATAACGCTATTTAATAAGCCTAAGTTGCTGAAATAAGCCTATTTAATAAGCCTAAGTTGTTGAAATAAGGCTATTTAATAAGTCCAAGTTGCTGAAATAAGCCTATTTAATAAGCCTAAGTTGCTGAAATAAGTATATTTAATAAGAATACGTTGCTGAAATAAGCCTATTTAATAAGTCTAAGTTGCTGAAATAAGGCTATTTAATAAGTCTAAGTTGCTGAAATAAGCCTTTTTAATCAGCGTAAGTTGCTGAAATAAGCCTATTTAATAAGCCCAAGTTGCTGAAATAAGCCTACTTAATTAGGCTATTTAATAAGCCTAAGTTGCTGAAATAAGCCTATTTAATAAGTGTAAGTTGCTGAAATAAGGCTATTTAATAAGTCTAAGTTGCTGAAATAAGCCTATTTAATAAGCCTAAGTTGCTGAAATAAGCCTATTTAATAAGCCTGTTTAATAAGCCTAAGTTGCTGAAATAAGCCTATTTAATAAGCCTATTTAATAAGCCTATTTAATAGGCCTATTTAATAAGTCTAAGTTGCTGAAATAAGCCTAATTAATAAGCCTATATAATAGGCCTATTTAATAAGTCTAAGTTGCTGAAATAAGCCTATTTAATAAGCCTAAGTTGCTGAATGAGCCTATTTAATAAGCCTAAGTTGCTGAATGAGCCTATTTAATAAGCCTAAGTTGCTGAAATAAGCCTATTTAATAAGCCTAAGTTGCTGAATAAGCCTATTTAATAAGCCTAAGTTGCTGAATAAACCTATTTAATAAGCCTAATTTGCTGAATAAGCCTATTTAATAAGCCTAAGTTGCTGAATAAACCTATTTAATAAGTCTAAGTTGCTGAATAAGCCTATTTAATAAGTCTAAGTTGCTGAAATAAGCCTATTTAATAAGGCTATATAATGAGCCTAAGTTGCTGATTTAAAAATGCTATTTAATAAGCCTAAGTTGCTGAAATAAACCTGTTTAATAATGCTATTTAATAAGCATAAGTTGCTGAAATAAGCTGATTTAATAAGCCTCAGTTGCTGAAATAAGCCTATTTAATAAGGCTATACAATGAGCCTAAGTTGCTGATTTAAAAATGCTATTTAATAAGCCTAAGTTGCTGAAATAAACCTGTTTAATAAGGCTATTTAATAAGCATAAGTTGCTGAAATAAGCTTATTTAATAAGCCTAAGTTGCTGAAATAAGCCTATTTAATAAGGCTATTTAATAAGTCTAAGTTGCTGAAATAAACCTATTTAATAAGCCTAAGTTGCTAAAATAAGCCTTTTTAATAAGTCTATTTAATAAGCCTTTTTAATAAGCCTATTTAATAAGTCTATTTAATAAGCCTATTTAATAAGGCTATTTAATAAGTCTATTTGATAAGCCTATTTAATAAGTATTTAATGAGCCTATTTAATAAGCCTATTTATTGAGCCTATTTAATAAGCCTATTTATTGAGCCTATTTAATAAGCCTATTTATTGAGCCTATTTAATAAGCCTATTTATTGAGCCTATTTAATAAGCCTATTTAATAAGCCTATTTAATAAGCCTATTTAATAAGCCTATTTAATATGCCTATTTAATAAACACATTTAATAAGTATTTAATGAGCATTTTAATAAGCCTATTTAATAAGTCTATTTAATAAGCCTATTTAATAAGTCTATTTAATAAGTCTAGTTAATAAGCCTACTTAATAAGCATTTAATGAGCCTATTTAATAAGTCTATTTAATAAGCCTATTTAATAGGCCTATTTAATAAGTCTAAGTTGCTGAAATAAGCCTATTTAATAAGCCTAAGTTGCTGAATAAGCCTATTTAATAAGCCTAAGTTGCTGAAATAAGCCTTTTTAATAAGTCTAAGTTGCTGAAATAAGCCTATTTAATAAGCCTAAGTTGCTGAAATAAGCCTATTTAATAAGGCTATTTAATAAGCCTAAGTTGCTGAATAAGCCTATTTAATAAGTCTAAGTTGCTGAAATAACGCTATTTAATACGCCTAAGTTGCTGAAATAAGCCTATTTAATAAGCCTAAGTTGCTAAAATAAGCCTATTTAATGAGGCAATTTAATAAGTCTATTTAATAAGCCTATTTAATAAGCCTATTTAATAAGCCTATTTAATACGCCTATTTAATAAACCTATTTAATAAGTATTTAATGAGCCTATTTAATAAGCCTATTTAATAAGCCTTTTTAATAAGCCTATTTAATAAGCCTATTTAATAAGCCTATTTAATAAGTCTATTTAATAAGTTTATTTAATAAGCCTATTTAATAAGTATTTAATGAGCCTATTTAATAAGCCTATTTATTGAGCCTATTTAATAAGCCTATTTATTGAGCCTATTTAATAAGCCTATTTATTGAGCCTATTTAATAAGCCTATTTATTGAGCCTATTTAATAAGCCTATTTAATAAGCCTATTTAATAAGCCTATTTAATAAGCCTATTTAATATGCCTATTTAATAAACACATTTAATAAGTATTTAATGAGCATTTTAATAAGCCTATTTAATAAGTCTATTTAATAAGCCTATTTAATAAGTCTATTTAATAAGTCTAGTTAATAAGCCTACTTAATAAGTATTTAATGAGCCTATTTAATAAGTCTATTTAATAAGCCTATTTAATAGGCCTATTTAATAAGTCTAAGTTGCTGAAATAAGCCTATTTAATAAGCCTAAGTTGCTGAATAAGCCTATTTAATAAGCCTAAGTTGCTGAAATAAGCCTTTTTAATAAGTCTAAGTTGCTGAAATAAGACTATTTAATAAGCCTAAGTTGCTGAAATAAGCCTATTTAATAAGGCTATTTAATAAGCCTAAGTTGCTGAATAAGCCTATTTAATAAGTCTAAGTTGCTGAAATAACGCTATTTAATACGCCTAAGTTGCTGAAATAAGCCTATTTAATAAGCCTAAGTTGCTAAAATAAGCCTATTTAATGAGGCAATTTAATAAGTCTATTTAATAAGCCTATTTAATAAGCCTATTTAATAAGCCTATTTAATATGCCTATTTAATAAACACATTTAATAAATATTTAATGAGCATTTTAATAAGCCTATTTAATAAGCCTAAGTTGCTAAAATAAGCCTATTTAATGAGGCAATTTAATAAGTCTATTTAATAAGCCTATTTAATAAGTCTATTTAATAAGTCTAGTTAATAAGCCTACTTAATAAGTATTTAATGAGCCTATTTAATAAGGCTATTTAATAAGCCTAAGTTGCTGAATAAGCCTATTTAATAAGCCTAAGTTGCTGAATAAGCCTATTTAATAAGTCTAAGTTGCTGAAATAACGCTATTTAATACGCCTAAGTTGCTGAAATAAGCCTATTTAATAAGCCTAAGTTGCTAAAATAAGCCTATTTAATGAGGCAATTTAATAAGTCTATTTAATAAGCCTATTTAATAAGCCTATTTAATAAGCCTATTTAATACGCCTATTTAATAAACCTATTTAATAAGTATTTAATGAGCCTATTTAATAAGCCTATTTAATAAGCCTTTTTAATAAGCCTATTTAATAAGCCTATTTAATAAGCCTATTTAATAAGTCTATTTAATAAGTTTATTTAATAAGCCTATTTAATAAGTATTTAATGAGCCTATTTAATAAGCCTATTTATTGAGCCTATTTAATAAGCCTATTTATTGAGCCTATTTAATGAGCCTATTTATTGAGCCTATTTAATGAGCCTATTTATTGAGCCTATTTAATAAGCCTATTTAATAAGTCTATTTAATAAACCTAAGTTGCTGAATAAACCTATTTAATAAGTCTAAGTTGCTGAAATAAGCCTATTTAATAAGGCTATTTAATAAGCCTAAGTTGCTGAATAAGCCTATTTAATAAGTCTAAGTTGCTGAAATAAGGCTATTTAATAAGGCTCTTTAATAAGTCTAAGTTGCTGAAATAAACCTATTTAATAAGCCCAAGTTGCTAAAATAAGCCTATTTAATGAGGATATTTAATAAGCCTATTTAATAAGCCTATTTAATAAGCCTATTTAATAAGTCTATTTAATAAGTCTATTTAATAAGCCTATTTAATAAGTATTTAATGAGCCTATTTAATAAACCTATTTATTGAGCCTATTTAATAAGCCTATTTATTGAGCCTATTTAATGAGCCTATTTATTGAGCCTATTTAATAAGCCTATTTAATAAGTCTATTTAATAAACCTATTTAATAAACCTAATTAATAAGCCTATTTAATAAGCCTATATATTGAGCTTATTTAATGAGTCTATTTAATAAGCCTGTTTAATAAGCCTATTTAATAAGTATTGAATGAGCCTATTTAATAAGCCTAAGTTGCTGAATATGCCTATTTAATAAGCCTAAGTTGCTGAAATAAGCCTATTTAATAAACCTATTTGATCAGCCTAAGTTGCTGAATAAGCCTATTTAATAAGCCTAAGTTGCTGAAATAAGCCTATTTAATAAGTCTAAGTTGCTGAAATAACGCTATTTAATAAGCCTAAGTTGCTGAAATAAGCCTATTTAATAAGCCTAAGTTGTTGAAATAAGGCTATTTAATAAGTCCAAGTTGCTGAAATAAGCCTATTTAATAAGCCTAAGTTGCTGAAATAAGTATATTTAATAAGAATACGTTGCTGAAATAAGCCTATTTAATAAGTCTAAGTTGCTGAAATAAGGCTATTTAATAAGTCTAAGTTGCTGAAATAAGCCTTTTTAATCAGCGTAAGTTGCTGAAATAAGCCTATTTAATAAGCCCAAGTTGCTGAAATAAGCCTACTTAATTAGGCTATTTAATAAGCCTAAGTTGCTGAAATAAGCCTATTTAATAAGTGTAAGTTGCTGAAATAAGGCTATTTAATAAGTCTAAGTTGCTGAAATAAGCCTATTTAATAAGCCTAAGTTGCTGAAATAAGCCTATTTAATAAGCCTGTTTAATAAGCCTAAGTTGCTGAAATAAGCCTATTTAATAAGCCTATTTAATAAGCCTATTTAATAGGCCTATTTAATAAGTCTAAGTTGCTGAAATAAGCCTAATTAATAAGCCTATATAATAGGCCTATTTAATAAGTCTAAGTTGCTGAAATAAGCCTATTTAATAAGCCTAAGTTGCTGAATGAGCCTATTTAATAAGCCTAAGTTGCTGAATGAGCCTATTTAATAAGCCTAAGTTGCTGAAATAAGCCTATTTAATAAGCCTAAGTTGCTGAATAAGCCTATTTAATAAGCCTAAGTTGCTGAATAAACCTATTTAATAAGCCTAATTTGCTGAATAAGCCTATTTAATAAGCCTAAGTTGCTGAATAAACCTATTTAATAAGTCTAAGTTGCTGAATAAGCCTATTTAATAAGTCTAAGTTGCTGAAATAAGCCTATTTAATAAGGCTATATAATGAGCCTAAGTTGCTGATTTAAAAATGCTATTCAATAAGCCTAAGTTGCTGAAATAAACCTGTTTAATAATGCTATTTAATAAGCATAAGTTACTGAAATAAGCTGATTTAATAAGCCTCAGTTGCTGAAATAAGCCTATTTAATAAGGCTATACAATGAGCCTAAGTTGCTGATTTAAAAATGCTATTTAATAAGCCTAAGTTGCTGAAATAAACCTGTTTAATAAGGCTATTTAATAAGCATAAGTTGCTGAAATAAGCTTATTTAATAAGCCTAAGTTGCTGAAATAAGCCTATTTAATAAGGCTATTTAATAAGTCTAAGTTGCTGAAATAAACCTATTTAATAAGCCTAAGTTGCTAAAATAAGCCTTTTTAATAAGTCTATTTAATAAGCCTTTTTAATAAGCCTATTTAATAAGTCTATTTAATAAGCCTATTTAATAAGGCTATTTAATAAGTCTATTTGATAAGCCTATTTAATAAGTATTTAATGAGCCTATTTAATAAGCCTATTTATTGAGCCTATTTAATAAGCCTATTTATTGAGCCTATTTAATAAGCCTATTTATTGAGCCTATTTAATAAGCCTATTTATTGAGCCTATTTAATAAGCCTATTTAATAAGCCTATTTAATAAGCCTATTTAATAAGCCTATTTAATATGCCTATTTAATAAACACATTTAATAAGTATTTAATGAGCATTTTAATAAGCCTATTTAATAAGTCTATTTAATAAGCCTATTTAATAAGTCTATTTAATAAGTCTAGTTAATAAGCCTACTTAATAAGCATTTAATGAGCCTATTTAATAAGTCTATTTAATAAGCCTATTTAATAGGCCTATTTAATAAGTCTAAGTTGCTGAAATAAGCCTATTTAATAAGCCTAAGTTGCTGAATAAGCCTATTTAATAAGCCTAAGTTGCTGAAATAAGCCTTTTTAATAAGTCTAAGTTGCTGAAATAAGCCTATTTAATAAGCCTAAGTTGCTGAAATAAGCCTATTTAATAAGGCTATTTAATAAGCCTAAGTTGCTGAATAAGCCTATTTAATAAGTCTAAGTTGCTGAAATAACGCTATTTAATACGCCTAAGTTGCTGAAATAAGCCTATTTAATAAGCCTAAGTTGCTAAAATAAGCCTATTTAATGAGGCAATTTAATAAGTCTATTTAATAAGCCTATTTAATAAGCCTATTTAATAAGCCTATTTAATACGCCTATTTAATAAACCTATTTAATAAGTATTTAATGAGCCTATTTAATAAGCCTATTTAATAAGCCTTTTTAATAAGCCTATTTAATAAGCCTATTTAATAAGCCTATTTAATAAGTCTATTTAATAAGTTTATTTAATAAGCCTATTTAATAAGTATTTAATGAGCCTATTTAATAAGCTTATTTATTGAGCCTATTTAATAAGCCTATTTATTGAGCCTATTTAATGAGCCTATTTATTGAGCCTATTTAATGAGCCTATTTATTGAGCCTATTTAATAAGCCTATTTAATAAGTCTATTTAATAAACCTAAGTTGCTGAATAAACCTATTTAATAAGTCTAAGTTGCTGAAATAAGCCTATTTAATAAGGCTATTTAATAAGCCTAAGTTGCTGAATAAGCCTATTTAATAAGTCTAAGTTGCTGAAATAAGGCTATTTAATAAGGCTCTTTAATAAGTATAAGTTGCTGAAATAAACCTATTTAATAAGCCCAAGTTGCTAAAATAAGCCTATTTAATGAGGATATTTAATAAGTCTATTTAATAAGCCTATTTAATAAGCCTATTTAATAAGCCTATTTAATAAGCCTATTTATTGAGCCTATTTAATAAGCCTATTTAATAAGCCTATTTAATAAGCCTATTTAATAAGCCTATTTAATACGCCTATTTAATAAACACATTTAATAAGTATTTAATGAGCATTTTTAATAAGCCTATTTAATAAGTCTATTTAATAAGCCTATTTAATAAGTCTATTTAATAAGTCTAGTTAATAAGCCTACTTAATAAGTATTTAATGAGCCTATTTAATAAGTCTATTTAATAAGCCTATTTAATAGGCCTATTTAATAAGTCTAAGTTGCTGAAATAAGCCTATTTAATAAGCCTAAGTTGCTGAAATAAGCCTATTTAATAAGGCTATTTAATAAGCCTAAGTTGCTGAATAAGCCTATTTAATAAGTCTAAATTGCTGAAATAACGCTATTTAATAAGCCTAAGTTGCTGAAATAAGCCTATTTAATAAGCCTAAGTTGCTAAAATAAGCCTATTTAATGAGGCTATTTAATAAGCCTATTTAATACGCCTATTTGATAAACCTATTTAATAAGTATTTAAAGAGCCTATTTAATAAGTATTTAATGAGCCTATTTAATAAGCCTATTTATTGAGCCTATTTAATAAGCCTATTTATTGAGCCTATTTAATAAGCCTATTTATTGAGCCTATTTAATAAGCCTATTTATTGAGCCTATTTAATAAGCCTATTTAATAAGCCTATTTAATAAGCCTATTTAATAAGCCTATTTAATATGCCTATTTAATAAACACATTTAATAAGTATTTAATGAGCATTTTTAATAAGCCTATTTAATAAGTCTATTTAATAAGCCTATTTAATAAGTCTATTTAATAAGTCTAGTTAATAAGCCTACTTAATAAGTATTTAATGAGCCTATTTAATAAGTCTATTTAATAAGCCTATTTAATAGGCCTATTTAATAAGTCTAAGTTGCTGAAATAAGCCTATTTAATAAGCCTAAGTTGCTGAATAAGCCTATTTAATAAGCCTAAGTTGCTGAAATAAGCCTTTTTAATAAGTCTAAGTTGCTGAAATAAGCCTATTTAATAAGCCTAAGCTGCTGAAATAAGCCTATTTAATAAGGCTATTTAATAAGCCTAAGTTGCTGAATAAGCCTATTTAATAAGTCTAAGTTGCTGAAATAACGCTATTTAATACGCCTAAGTTGCTGAAATAAGCCTATTTAATAAGCCTAAGTTGCTAAAACAAGCCTATTTAATGAGGCAATTTAATAAGTCTATTTAATAAGCCTATTTAATAAGCCTATTTAATAAGCCTATTTAATACGCCTATTTAATAAACCTATTTAATAAGTATTTAATGAGCCTATTTAATAAGCCTATTTAATAAGCCTTTTTAATAAGCCTATTTAATAAGCCTATTTAATAAGCCTATTTAATAAGTCTATTTAATAAGTCTATTTAATAAGCCTATTTAATAAGTATTTAATGAGCCTATTTAATAAGCCTATTTATTGAGCCTATTTAATAAGCCTATTTATTGAGCCTATTTAATGAGCCTATTTATTGAGCCTATTTAATGAGCCTATTTATTGAGCCTATTTAATAAGCCTATTTAATAAGTCTATTTAATAAACCTATTTAATAAGCTTAATTAATAAGCCTATTTAATAAGCCTATATATTGAGCCTATTTAATGAGTCTATTTAATAAGCCTGTTTAATAAGCCTATTTAATAAGTATTGAATGTGCCTATTTAATAAGCCTAAGTTGCTGAATAAGCCTACTTAATAAGCCTAAGTTGCTGAAATAAGCCTATTTAATAAGCCTATTTGATAAGCCTAAGTTGCTGAATAAGCCTATTTAATAAGCCTAAGTTGCTGAAATAAGCCTATTTAATAAGTCTAAGTTGCTGAAATAAGTCTATTTAATAAGCCTTTTTAATAAGTCTATTTAATAAGTCTATTTAATAAGCCTATTTAATAAGTATTTAATGAGCCTATTTAATAAGCCTATTTATTGAGCCTATTTAATAAGCCTATTTATTGAGCCTATTTAATAAGCCTATTTATTGAGCCTATTTAATAAGCCTATTTATTGAGCCTATTTAATAAGCCTATTTAATAAGTCTATTTAATAAGCCTATTTAATAAGCCTATTTATTGACCATTTTTAATAAGCCTATTTAATAAGCCTATTTATTGAGCCTATTTAATAAGTCTATTTAATACGCCTATTTAATAAGCCTATTTAATAAGTATTTAATGAGCCTATTTAATAAGTCTATTTATTAAGCCTATTTAATAGACCTATTTAATAAGTCTAAGTTGCTGAAATAAGCCTATTTAATAAACCTATTTAATAGGCCTATTTAATAAGTCTAATTTGCTGAAATAAGCCTATTTAATAAGCCTAAGTTTCTGAATGAGCCTATTTAATAAGCCTAAGTTGCTGAAATAAGCCTATTTAATAAGCCTAAGTTGCTGAACAAGCCTATTTAATAAGCCTAAGTTGCTGAAATAAGCCTTTTTAATCAGCGTAAGTTGCTGAAATAAGCCTATTTAATAAGCCCAAGTTGCTCAAATAAGCCTACTTAATTAGGCTATTTAATAAGCCTAAGTTGCTGAAATAAGCCTATTTAATAAGCCTAAGTTGCTGAATGAGCCTATTTAATAAGCCTAAGTTGCTGAAATAAGCCTATTTAATAAGCCTAAGTTGCTTAATAAGCCTATTTAATAAGCCTAAGTTGCTGAATAAACCTATTTAATAAGTCTAAGTTGCTGAAATAAGCCTATTTAATAAGGCTATTTAATAAGCCTAAGTTGCTGAATAAGCCTATTTAATAAGTCTAAGTTGCTGAAATAAGGCTATTTAATAAGGCTATTTAATAAGTCTAAATTGCTGAAATAACGCTATTTAATAAGCCTAAGTTGCTGAAATAAGCCTATTTAATAAGCCTAAGTTGCTAAAATAAGCCTATTTAATGAGGCTATTTAATAAGCCTATTTAATACGCCTATTTGATAAACCTATTTAATAAGTATTTAAAGAGCCTATTTAATAAGTATTTAATGAGCCTATTTAATAAGCCTATTTATTGAGCCTATTTAATAAGCCTATTTATTGAGCCTATTTAATAAGCCTATTTATTGAGCCTATTTAATAAGCCTATTTATTGAGCCTATTTAATAAGCCTATTTAATAAGCCTATTTAATAAGCCTATTTAATAAGCCTATTTAATATGCCTATTTAATAAACACATTTAATAAGTATTTAATGAGCATTTTTAATAAGCCTATTTAATAAGTCTATTTAATAAGCCTATTTAATAAGTCTATTTAATAAGTCTAGTTAATAAGCCTACTTAATAAGTATTTAATGAGCCTATTTAATAAGTCTATTTAATAAGCCTATTTAATAGGCCTATTTAATAAGTCTAAGTTGCTGAAATAAGCCTATTTAATAAGCCTAAGTTGCTGAATAAGCCTATTTAATAAGCCTAAGTTGCTGAAATAAGCCTTTTTAATAAGTCTAAGTTGCTGAAATAAGCCTATTTAATAAGCCTAAGCTGCTGAAATAAGCCTATTTAATAAGGCTATTTAATAAGCCTAAGTTGCTGAATAAGCCTATTTAATAAGTCTAAGTTGCTGAAATAACGCTATTTAATACGCCTAAGTTGCTGAAATAAGCCTATTTAATAAGCCTAAGTTGCTAAAATAAGCCTATTTAATGAGGCAATTTAATAAGTCTATTTAATAAGCCTATTTAATAAGCCTATTTAATAAGCCTATTTAATACGCCTATTTAATAAACCTATTTAATAAGTATTTAATGAGCCTATTTAATAAGCCTATTTAATAAGCCTTTTTAATAAGCCTATTTAATAAGCCTATTTAATAAGCCTATTTAATAAGTCTATTTAATAAGTCTATTTAATAAGCCTATTTAATAAGTATTTAATGAGCCTATTTAATAAGCCTATTTATTGAGCCTATTTAATGAGCCTATTTATTGAGCCTATTTAATGAGCCTATTTATTGAGCCTATTTAATAAGCCTATTTAATAAGTCTATTTAATAAACCTATTTAATAAGCCTAATTAATAAGCCTATTTAATAAGCCTATATATTGAGCCTATTTAATGAGTCTATTTAATAAGCCTGTTTAATAAGCCTATTTAATAAGTATTGAATGAGCCTATTTAATAAGCCTAAGTTGCTGAATAAGCCTACTTAATAAGCCTAAGTTGCTGAAATAAGCCTATTTAATACGCCTATTTGATAAGCCTAAGTTGCTGAATAAGCCTATTTAATAAGCCTAAGTTGCTGAAATAAGCCTATTTAATAAGTCTAAGTTGCTGAAATAAGTCTATTTAATAAGCCTTTTTAATAAGTCTATTTAATAAGTCTATTTAATAAGCCTATTTAATAAGTATTTAATGAGCCTATTTAATAAGCCTATTTATTGAGCCTATTTAATAAGTCTAGTTAATAAGCCTACTTAATAAGTATTTAATGAGCCTATTTAATAAGGCTATTTAATAAGCCTAAGTTGCTGAATAAGCCTATTTAATAAGCCTAAGTTGCTGAATAAGCCTATTTAATAAGTCTAAGTTGCTGAAATAACGCTATTTAATACGCCTAAGTTGCTGAAATAAGCCTATTTAATAAGCCTAAGTTGCTAAAATAAGCCTATTTAATGAGGCAATTTAATAAGTCTATTTAATAAGCGTATTTAATAAGCCTATTTAATAAGCCTATTTAATACGCCTATTTAATAAACCTATTTAATAAGTATTTAATGAGCCTATTTAATAAGCCTATTTAATAAGCCTTTTTAATAAGCCTATTTAATAAGCCTATTTAATAAGCCTATTTAATAAGTCTATTTAATAAGTTTATTTAATAAGCCTATTTAATAAGTATTTAATGAGCCTATTTAATAAGCCTATTTATTGAGCCTATTTAATAAGCCTATTTATTGAGCCTATTTAATGAGCCTATTTATTGAGCCTATTTAATGAGCCTATTTATTGAGCTTATGTAATGAGCCTATTTATTGAGCCTATTTAATAAGCCTATTTAATAAGTCTATTTAATAAACCTAAGTTGCTGAATAAACCTATTTAATAAGTCTAAGTTGCTGAAATAAGCCTATTTAATAAGGCTATTTAATAAGCCTAAGTTGCTGAATATGCCTATTTAATAAGCCTAAGTTGCTGAAATAAGCCTATTTAATAAACCTATTTGATAAGCCTAAGTTGCTGAATAAGCCTATTTAATAAGCCTAAGTTGCTGAAATAAGCCTATTTAATAAGTCTAAGTTGCTGAAATAACGCTATTTAATAAGCCTAAGTTGCTGAAATAAGCTTATTTAATAAGCCTAAGTTGTTGAAATAAGGCTATTTAATAAGTCCAAGTTGCTGAAATAAGCCTATTTAATAAGCCTAAGTTGCTGAAATAAGTATATTTAATAAGAATACGTTTGCTGAAATAAGCCTATTTAATAAGTCTAAGTTGCTGAAATAAGGCTATTTAATAAGTCTAAGTTGCTGAAATAAGCCTTTTTAATCAGCGTAAGTTGCTGAAATAAGCCTATTTAATAAGCCCAAGTTGCTGAAATAAGCCTACTTAATTAGGCTATTTAATAAGCCTAAGTTGCTGAAATAAGCCTATTTAATAAGTGTAAGTTGCTGAAATAAGGCTATTTAATAAGTCTAAGTTGCTGAAATAAGCCTATTTAATAAGCCTAAGTTGCTGAATAAGCCTATTTAATAAGCCTAAGTTGCTGAAATAAGCCTTTTTAATAAGTCTAAGTTGCTGAAATAAGCCTATTTAATAAGCCTAAGTTGCTGAAATAAGCCTATTTAATAAGGCTATTTAATAAGCCTAAGTTGCTGAATAAGCCTATTTAATAAGTCTAAGTTGCTGAAATAACGCTATTTAATACGCCTAAGTTGCTGAAATAAGCCTATTTAATAAGCCTAAGTTGCTAAAATAAGCCTATTTAATGAGGCAATTTAATAAGTCTATTTAATAAGCCTATTTAATAAGCCTATTTAATAAGCCTATTTAATATGCCTATTTAATAAACACATTTAATAAGTATTTAATGAGCATTTTAATAAGCCTATTTAATAAGCCTAAGTTGCTAAAATAAGCCTATTTAATGAGGCAATTTAATAAGTCTATTTAATAAGCCTATTTAATAAGCCTAAGTTGCTGAAATAAGCCTATTTAATAAGGCTATTTAATAAGCCTAAGTTGCTGAATAAGCCTATTTAATAAGTCTAAGTTGCTGAAATAACGCTATTTAATACGCCTAAGTTGCTGAAATAAGCCTATTTAATAAGCCTAAGTTGCTAAAATAAGCCTATTTAATGAGGCAATTTAATAAGTCTATTTAATAAGCCTATTTAATAAGCCTATTTAATAAGCCTATTTAATATGCCTATTTAATAAACACATTTAATAAGTATTTAATGAGCATTTTAATAAGCCTATTTAATAAGCCTAAGTTGCTAAAATAAGCCTATTTAATGAGGCAATTTAATAAGTCTATTTAATAAGCCTATTTAATAAGTCTATTTAATAAGTCTAGTTAATAAGCCTACTTAATAAGTATTTAATGAGCCTATTTAATAAGGCTATTTAATAAGCCTAAGTTGCTGAATAAGCCTATTTAATAAGCCTAAGTTGCTGAATAAGCCTATTTAATAAGTCTAAGTTGCTGAAATAACGCTATTTAATACGCCTAAGTTGCTGAAATAAGCCTATTTAATAAGCCTAAGTTGCTAAAATAAGCCTATTTAATGAGGCAATTTAATAAGTCTATTTAATAAGCCTATTTAATAAGCCTATTTAATAAGCCTATTTAATACGCCTATTTAATAAACCTATTTAATAAGTATTTAATGAGCCTATTTAATAAGCCTATTTAATAAGCCTTTTTAATAAGCCTATTTAATAAGCCTATTTAATAAGCCTATTTAATAAGTCTATTTAATAAGTTTATTTAATAAGCCTATTTAATAAGTATTTAATGAGCCTATTTAATAAGCCTATTTATTGAGCCTATTTAATAAGCCTATTTATTGAGCCTATTTAATGAGCCTATTTATTGAGCCTATTTAATGAGCCTATTTATTGAGCCTATTTAATAAGCCTATTTAATAAGTCTATTTAATAAACCTAAGTTGCTGAATAAACCTATTTAATAAGTCTAAGTTGCTGAAATAAGCCTATTTAATAAGGCTATTTAATAAGCCTAAGTTGCTGAATATGCCTATTTAATAAGCCTAAGTTGCTGAAATAAGCCTATTTAATAAACCTATTTGATAAGCCTAAGTTGCTGAATAAGCCTATTTAATAAGCCTAAGTTGCTGAAATAAGCCTATTTAATAAGTCTAAGTTGCTGAAATAACGCTATTTAATAAGCCTAAGTTGCTGAAATAAGCTTATTTAATAAGCCTAAGTTGTTGAAATAAGGCTATTTAATAAGTCCAAGTTGCTGAAATAAGCCTATTTAATAAGCCTAAGTTGCTGAAATAAGTATATTTAATAAGAATACGTTTGCTGAAATAAGCCTATTTAATAAGTCTAAGTTGCTGAAATAAGGCTATTTAATAAGTCTAAGTTGCTGAAATAAGCCTTTTTAATCAGCGTAAGTTGCTGAAATAAGCCTATTTAATAAGCCCAAGTTGCTGAAATAAGCCTACTTAATTAGGCTATTTAATAAGCCTAAGTTGCTGAAATAAGCCTATTTAATAAGTGTAAGTTGCTGAAATAAGGCTATTTAATAAGTCTAAGTTGCTGAAATAAGCCTATTTAATAAGCCTAAGTTGCTGAATAAGCCTATTTAATAAGCCTAAGTTGCTGAAATAAGCCTTTTTAATAAGTCTAAGTTGCTGAAATAAGCCTATTTAATAAGCCTAAGTTGCTGAAATAAGCCTATTTAATAAGGCTATTTAATAAGCCTAAGTTGCTGAATAAGCCTATTTAATAAGTCTAAGTTGCTGAAATAACGCTATTTAATACGCCTAAGTTGCTGAAATAAGCCTATTTAATAAGCCTAAGTTGCTGAAATAAGCTTATTTAATAAGCCTAAGTTGTTGAAATAAGGCTATTTAATAAGTCCAAGTTGCTGAAATAAGCCTATTTAATAAGCCTAAGTTGCTGAAATAAGTATATTTAATAAGAATACGTTTGCTGAAATAAGCCTATTTAATAAGTCTAAGTTGCTGAAATAAGGCTATTTAATAAGTCTAAGTTGCTGAAATAAGCCTTTTTAATCAGCGTAAGTTGCTGAAATAAGCCTATTTAATAAGCCCAAGTTGCTGAAATAAGCCTACTTAATTAGGCTATTTAATAAGCCTAAGTTGCTGAAATAAGCCTATTTAATAAGTGTAAGTTGCTGAAATAAGGCTATTTAATAAGTCTAAGTTGCTGAAATAAGCCTATTTAATAAGCCTAAGTTGCTGAAATAAGCCTATTTAATAAGCCTGTTTAATAAGCCTAAGTTGCTGAAATAAGCCTATTTAATAAGCCTATTTAATAAGCCTATTTAATAGGCCTATTTAATAAGTCTAAGTTGCTGAAATAAGCCTAATTAATAAGCCTATATAATAGGCCTATTTAATAAGTCTAAGTTGCTGAAATAAGCCTATTTAATAAGCCTAAGTTGCTGAATGAGCCTATTTAATAAGCCTAAGTTGCTGAATGAGCCTATTTAATAAGCCTAAGTTGCTGAAATAAGCCTATTTAATAAGCCTAAGTTGCTGAATAAGCCTATTTAATAAGCCTAAGTTGCTGAATAAACCTATTTAATAAGCCTAAGTTGCTGAATAAGCCTATTTAATAAGTCTAAGTTGCTGAATAAGCCTATTTAATAAGTCTAAGTTGCTGAAATAAGCCTATTTAATAAGGCTATATAATGAGCCTAAGTTGCTGATTTAAAAATGCTATTTAATAAGCCTAAGTTGCTGAAATAAACCTGTTTAATAATGCTATTTAATAAGCATAAGTTGCTGAAATAAGCTGATTTAATAAGCCTAAGTTGCTGAAATAAGCCTATTTAATAAGGCTATACAATGAGCCTAAGTTGCTGATTTAAAAATGCTATTTAATAAGCCTAAGTTGCTGAAATAAACCTGTTTAATAAGGCTATTTAATAAGCATAAGTTGATGAAATAAGCTTATTTAATAAGCCTAAGTTGCTGAAATAAGCCTATTTAATAAGGCTATTTAATAAGTCTAAGTTGCTGAAATAAACCTATTTAATAAGCCTAAGTTGCTAAAATAAGCCTTTTTAATAAGTATATTTAATAAGCCTTTTTAATAAGCCTATTTAATAAGTCTATTTAATAAGCCTATTTAATAAGGCTATTTAATAAGTCTATTTGATAAGCCTATTTAATAAGTATTTAATGAGCCTATTTAATAAGCCTATTTATTGAGCCTATTTAATAAGCCTATTTATTGAGCCTATTTAATAAGCCTATTTATTGAGCCTATTTAATAAGCCTATTTATTGAGCCTATTTAATAAGCCTATTTAATAAGCCTATTTAATAAGCCTATTTAATAAGCCTATTTAATATGCCTATTTAATAAACACATTTAATAAGTATTTAATGAGCATTTTAATAAGCCTATTTAATAAGTCTATTTAATAAGCCTATTTAATAAGTCTATTTAATAAGTCTAGTTAATAAGCCTACTTAATAAGTATTTAATGAGCCTATTTAATAAGTCTATTTAATAAGCCTATTTAATAGGCCTATTTAATAAGTCTAAGTTGCTGAAATAAGCCTATTTAATAAGCCTAAGTTGCTGAATAAGCCTATTTAATAAGCCTAAGTTGCTGAAATAAGCCTTTTTAATAAGTCTAAGTTGCTGAAATAAGCCTATTTAATAAGCCTAAGTTGCTGAAATAAGCCTATTTAATAAGGCTATTTAATAAGCCTAAGTTGCTGAATAAGCCTATTTAATAAGTCTAAGTTGCTGAAATAAGGCTATTTAATAAGGCTCTTTAATAAGTCTAAGTTGCTGAAATAAACCTATTTAATAAGCCCAAGTTGCTAAAATAAGCCTATTTAATGAGGATATTTAATAAGCCTATTTAATAAGCCTATTTAATAAGCCTATTTAATAAGTCTATTTAATAAGTCTATTTAATAAGCCTATTTAATAAGTATTTAATGAGCCTATTTAATAAACCTATTTATTGAGCCTATTTAATAAGCCTATTTATTGAGCCTATTTAATGAGCCTATTTATTGAGCCTATTTAATAAGCCTATTTAATAAGTCTATTTAATAAACCTATTTAATAAACCTAATTAATAAGCCTATTTAATAAGCCTATATATTGAGCTTATTTAATGAGTCTATTTAATAAGCCTGTTTAATAAGCCTATTTAATAAGTATTGAATGAGCCTATTTAATAAGCCTAAGTTGCTGAATATGCCTATTTAATAAGCCTAAGTTGCTGAAATAAGCCTATTTAATAAACCTATTTGATAAGCCTAAGTTGCTGAATAAGCCTATTTAATAAGCCTAAGTTGCTGAAATAAGCCTATTTAATAAGTCTAAGTTGCTGAAATAACGCTATTTAATAAGCCTAAGTTGCTGAAATAAGCCTATTTAATAAGCCTAAGTTGTTGAAATAAGGCTATTTAATAAGTCCAAGTTGCTGAAATAAGCCTATTTAATAAGCCTAAGTTGCTGAAATAAGTATATTTAATAAGAATACGTTGCTGAAATAAGCCTATTTAATAAGTCTAAGTTGCTGAAATAAGGCTATTTAATAAGTCTAAGTTGCTGAAATAAGCCTTTTTAATCAGCGTAAGTTGCTGAAATAAGCCTATTTAATAAGCCCAAGTTGCTGAAATAAGCCTACTTAATTAGGCTATTTAATAAGCCTAAGTTGCTGAAATAAGCCTATTTAATAAGTGTAAGTTGCTGAAATAAGGCTATTTAATAAGTCTAAGTTGCTGAAATAAGCCTATTTAATAAGCCTAAGTTGCTGAAATAAGCCTATTTAATAAGCCTGTTTAATAAGCCTAAGTTGCTGAAATAAGCCTATTTAATAAGCCTATTTAATAAGCCTATTTAATAGGCCTATTTAATAAGTCTAAGTTGCTGAAATAAGCCTAATTAATAAGCCTATATAATAGGCCTATTTAATAAGTCTAAGTTGCTGAAATAAGCCTATTCAATAAGCCTAAGTTGCTGAATGAGCCTATTTAATAAGCCTAAGTTGCTGAATGAGCCTATTTAATAAGCCTAAGTTGCTGAAATAAGCCTATTTAATAAGCCTAAGTTGCTGAATAAGCCTATTTAATAAGCCTAAGTTGCTGAATAAACCTATTTAATAAGCCTAATTTGCTGAATAAGCCTATTTAATAAGCCTAAGTTGCTGAATAAACCTATTTAATAAGTCTAAGTTGCTGAATAAGCCTATTTAATAAGTCTAAGTTGCTGAAATAAGCCTATTTAATAAGGCTATATAATGAGCCTAAGTTGCTGATTTAAAAATGCTATTTAATAAGCCTAAGTTGCTGAAATAAACCTGTTTAATAATGCTATTTAATAAGCATAAGTTGCTGAAATAAGCTGATTTAATAAGCCTCAGTTGCTGAAATAAGCCTATTTAATAAGGCTATACAATGAGCCTAAGTTGCTGATTTAAAAATGCTATTTAATAAGCCTAAGTTGCTGAAATAAACCTGTTTAATAAGGCTATTTAATAAGCATAAGTTGCTGAAATAAGCTTATTTAATAAGCCTAAGTTGCTGAAATAAGCCTATTTAATAAGGCTATTTAATAAGTCTAAGTTGCTGAAATAAACCTATTTAATAAGCCTAAGTTGCTAAAATAAGCCTTTTTAATAAGTCTATTTAATAAGCCTTTTTAATAAGCCTATTTAATAAGTCTATTTAATAAGCCTATTTAATAAGGCTATTTAATAAGTCTATTTGATAAGCCTATTTAATAAGTATTTAATGAGCCTATTTAATAAGCCTATTTATTGAGCCTATTTAATAAGCCTATTTATTGAGCCTATTTAATAAGCCTATTTATTGAGCCTATTTAATAAGCCTATTTATTGAGCCTATTTAATAAGCCTATTTAATAAGCCTATTTAATAAGCCTATTTAATAAGCCTATTTAATATGCCTATTTAATAAACACATTTAATAAGTATTTAATGAGCATTTTAATAAGCCTATTTAATAAGTCTATTTAATAAGCCTATTTAATAAGTCTATTTAATAAGTCTAGTTAATAAGCCTACTTAATAAGCATTTAATGAGCCTATTTAATAAGTCTATTTAATAAGCCTATTTAATAGGCCTATTTAATAAGTCTAAGTTGCTGAAATAAGCCTATTTAATAAGCCTAAGTTGCTGAATAAGCCTATTTAATAAGCCTAAGTTGCTGAAATAAGCCTTTTTAATAAGTCTAAGTTGCTGAAATAAGCCTATTTAATAAGCCTAAGTTGCTGAAATAAGCCTATTTAATAAGGCTATTTAATAAGCCTAAGTTGCTGAATAAGCCTATTTAATAAGTCTAAGTTGCTGAAATAACGCTATTTAATACGCCTAAGTTGCTGAAATAAGCCTATTTAATAAGCCTAAGTTGCTAAAATAAGCCTATTTAATGAGGCAATTTAATAAGTCTATTTAATAAGCCTATTTAATAAGCCTATTTAATAAGCCTATTTAATACGCCTATTTAATAAACCTATTTAATAAGTATTTAATGAGCCTATTTAATAAGCCTATTTAATAAGCCTTTTTAATAAGCCTATTTAATAAGCCTATTTAATAAGCCTATTTAATAAGCTTATTTATTGAGCCTATTTAATAAGCCTATTTATTGAGCCTATTTAATGAGCCTATTTATTGAGCCTATTTAATGAGCCTATTTATTGAGCCTATTTAATAAGCCTATTTAATAAGTCTATTTAATAAACCTAAGTTGCTGAATAAACCTATTTAATAAGTCTAAGTTGCTGAAATAAGCCTATTTAATAAGGCTATTTAATAAGCCTAAGTTGCTGAATAAGCCTATTTAATAAGTCTAAGTTGCTGAAATAAGGCTATTTAATAAGGCTCTTTAATAAGTATAAGTTGCTGAAATAAACCTATTTAATAAGCCCAAGTTGCTAAAATAAGCCTATTTAATGAGGATATTTAATAAGTCTATTTAATAAGCCTATTTAATAAGCCTATTTAATAAGCCTATTTAATAAGCCTATTTATTGAGCCTATTTAATAAGCCTATTTAATAAGCCTATTTAATAAGCCTATTTAATAAGCCTATTTAATACGCCTATTTAATAAACACATTTAATAAGTATTTAATGAGCATTTTTAATAAGCCTATTTAATAAGTCTATTTAATAAGCCTATTTAATAAGTCTATTTAATAAGTCTAGTTAATAAGCCTACTTAATAAGTATTTAATGAGCCTATTTAATAAGTCTATTTAATAAGCCTATTTAATAGGCCTATTTAATAAGTCTAAGTTGCTGAAATAAGCCTATTTAATAAGCCTAAGTTGCTGAAATAAGCCTATTTAATAAGGCTATTTAATAAGCCTAAGTTGCTGAATAAGCCTATTTAATAAGTCTAAATTGCTGAAATAACGCTATTTAATAAGCCTAAGTTGCTGAAATAAGCCTATTTAATAAGCCTAAGTTGCTAAAATAAGCCTATTTAATGAGGCTATTTAATAAGCCTATTTAATACGCCTATTTGATAAACCTATTTAATAAGTATTTAAAGAGCCTATTTAATAAGTATTTAATGAGCCTATTTAATAAGCCTATTTATTGAGCCTATTTAATAAGCCTATTTATTGAGCCTATTTAATAAGCCTATTTATTGAGCCTATTTAATAAGCCTATTTATTGAGCCTATTTAATAAGCCTATTTAATAAGCCTATTTAATAAGCCTATTTAATAAGCCTATTTAATATGCCTATTTAATAAACACATTTAATAAGTATTTAATGAGCATTTTTAATAAGCCTATTTAATAAGTCTATTTAATAAGCCTATTTAATAAGTCTATTTAATAAGTCTAGTTAATAAGCCTACTTAATAAGTATTTAATGAGCCTATTTAATAAGTCTATTTAATAAGCCTATTTAATAGGCCTATTTAATAAGTCTAAGTTGCTGAAATAAGCCTATTTAATAAGCCTAAGTTGCTGAATAAGCCTATTTAATAAGCCTAAGTTGCTGAAATAAGCCTTTTTAATAAGTCTAAGTTGCTGAAATAAGCCTATTTAATAAGCCTAAGCTGCTGAAATAAGCCTATTTAATAAGGCTATTTAATAAGCCTAAGTTGCTGAATAAGCCTATTTAATAAGTCTAAGTTGCTGAAATAACGCTATTTAATACGCCTAAGTTGCTGAAATAAGCCTATTTAATAAGCCTAAGTTGCTAAAACAAGCCTATTTAATGAGGCAATTTAATAAGTCTATTTAATAAGCCTATTTAATAAGCCTATTTAATAAGCCTATTTAATACGCCTATTTAATAAACCTATTTAATAAGTATTTAATGAGCCTATTTTATAAGCCTATTTAATAAGCCTATTTATTGAGCCTATTTAATGAGCCTATTTATTGAGCCTATTTAATAAGCCTATTTAATAAGTCTATTTAATAAACCTATTTAATAAGCTTAATTAATAAGCCTATTTAATAAGCCTATATATTGAGCCTATTTAATGAGTCTATTTAATAAGCCTGTTTAATAAGCCTATTTAATAAGTATTGAATGTGCCTATTTAATAAGCCTAAGTTGCTGAATAAGCCTACTTAATAAGCCTAAGTTGCTGAAATAAGCCTATTTAATAAGCCTATTTGATAAGCCTAAGTTGCTGAATAAGCCTATTTAATAAGCCTAAGTTGCTGAAATAAGCCTATTTAATAAGTCTAAGTTGCTGAAATAAGTCTATTTAATAAGCCTTTTTAATAAGTCTATTTAATAAGTCTATTTAATAAGCCTATTTAATAAGTATTTAATGAGCCTATTTAATAAGCCTATTTATTGAGCCTATTTAATAAGCCTATTTATTGAGCCTATTTAATAAGCCTATTTATTGAGCCTATTTAATAAGCCTATTTATTGAGCCTATTTAATAAGCCTATTTAATAAGTCTATTTAATAAGCCTATTTAATAAGCCTATTTATTGACCATTTTTAATAAGCCTATTTAATAAGCCTATTTATTGAGCCTATTTAATAAGTCTATTTAATACGCCTATTTAATAAGCCTATTTAATAAGTATTTAATGAGCCTATTTAATAAGTCTATTTATTAAGCCTATTTAATAGACCTATTTAATAAGTCTAAGTTGCTGAAATAAGCCTATTTAATAAACCTATTTAATAGGCCTATTTAATAAGTCTAATTTGCTGAAATAAGCCTATTTAATAAGCCTAAGTTTCTGAATGAGCCTATTTAATAAGCCTAAGTTGCTGAAATAAGCCTATTTAATAAGCCTAAGTTGCTGAACAAGCCTATTTAATAAGCCTAAGTTGCTGAAATAAGCCTTTTTAATCAGCGTAAGTTGCTGAAATAAGCCTATTTAATAAGCCCAAGTTGCTCAAATAAGCCTACTTAATTAGGCTATTTAATAAGCCTAAGTTGCTGAAATAAGCCTATTTAATAAGCCTAAGTTGCTGAATGAGCCTATTTAATAAGCCTAAGTTGCTGAAATAAGCCTATTTAATAAGCCTAAGTTGCTTAATAAGCCTATTTAATAAGCCTAAGTTGCTGAATAAACCTATTTAATAAGTCTAAGTTGCTGAAATAAGCCTATTTAATAAGGCTATTTAATAAGCCTAAGTTGCTGAATAAGCCTATTTAATAAGTCTAAGTTGCTGAAATAAGGCTATTTAATAAGGCTATTTAATAAGTCTAAATTGCTGAAATAACGCTATTTAATAAGCCTAAGTTGCTGAAATAAGCCTATTTAATAAGCCTAAGTTGCTAAAATAAGCCTATTTAATGAGGCTATTTAATAAGCCTATTTAATACGCCAATTTGATAAACCTATTTAATAAGTATTTAAAGAGCCTATTTAATAAGTATTTAATGAGCCTATTTAATAAGCCTATTTATTGAGCCTATTTAATAAGCCTATTTATTGAGCCTATTTAATAAGCCTATTTATTGAGCCTATTTAATAAGCCTATTTATTGAGCCTATTTAATAAGCCTATTTAATAAGCCTATTTAATAAGCCTATTTAATAAGCCTATTTAATATGCCTATTTAATAAACACATTTAATAAGTATTTAATGAGCATTTTTAATAAGCCTATTTAATAAGTCTATTTAATAAGCCTATTTAATAAGTCTATTTAATAAGTCTAGTTAATAAGCCTACTTAATAAGTATTTAATGAGCCTATTTAATAAGTCTATTTAATAAGCCTATTTAATAGGCCTATTTAATAAGTCTAAGTTGCTGAAATAAGCCTATTTAATAAGCCTAAGTTGCTGAATAAGCCTATTTAATAAGCCTAAGTTGCTGAAATAAGCCTTTTTAATAAGTCTAAGTTGCTGAAATAAGCCTATTTAATAAGCCTAAGCTGCTGAAATAAGCCTATTTAATAAGGCTATTTAATAAGCCTAAGTTGCTGAATAAGCCTATTTAATAAGTCTAAGTTGCTGAAATAACGCTATTTAATACGCCTAAGTTGCTGAAATAAGCCTATTTAATAAGCCTAAGTTGCTAAAATAAGCCTATTTAATGAGGCAATTTAATAAGTCTATTTAATAAGCCTATTTAATAAGCCTATTTAATAAGCCTATTTAATACGCCTATTTAATAAACCTATTTAATAAGTATTTAATGAGCCTATTTAATAAGCCTATTTAATAAGCCTTTTTAATAAGCCTATTTAATAAGCCTATTTAATAAGCCTATTTAATAAGTCTATTTAATAAGTCTATTTAATAAGCCTATTTAATAAGTATTTAATGAGCCTATTTAATAAGCCTATTTATTGAGCCTATTTAATAAGCCTATTTATTGAGCCTATTTAATGAGCCTATTTATTGAGCCTATTTAATGAGCCTATTTATTGAGCCTATTTAATAAGCCTATTTAATAAGTCTATTTAATAAACCTATTTAATAAGCCTAATTAATAAGCCTATTTAATAAGCCTATATATTGAGCCTATTTAATGAGTCTATTTAATAAGCCTGTTTAATAAGCCTATTTAATAAGTATTGAATGAGCCTATTTAATAAGCCTAAGTTGCTGAATAAGCCTACTTAATAAGCCTAAGTTGCTGAAATAAGCCTATTTAATACGCCTATTTGATAAGCCTAAGTTGCTGAATAAGCCTATTTAATAAGCCTAAGTTGCTGAAATAAGCCTATTTAATAAGTCTAAGTTGCTGAAATAAGTCTATTTAATAAGCCTTTTTAATAAGTCTATTTAATAAGTCTATTTAATAAGCCTATTTAATAAGTATTTAATGAGCCTATTTAATAAGCCTATTTATTGAGCCTATTTAATAAGCCTATTTATTGAGCCTATTTAATAAGCCTATTTATTGAGCCTATTTAATAAGCCTATTTAATAAGTCTATTTAATAAGCCTATTTAATAAGCCTATTTATTGACCATTTTTAATAAGCCTATTTAATAAGCCTATTTATTGAGCCTATTTAATAAGTCTATTTAATACGCCTATTTAATAAGCCTATTTAATAAGTATTTAATGAGCCTACTTAATAAGTCTATTTATTAAGCCTATTTAATAGACCTATTTAATAAGTCTAAGTTGCTGAAATAAGCCTATTTAATAAACCTATTTAATAGGCCTATTTAATAAGTCTAATTTGCTGAAATAAGCCTATTTAATAAGCCTAAGTTTCTGAATGAGCCTATTTAATAAGCCTAAGTTGCTGAAATAAGCCTATTTAATAAGCCTAAGTTGCTGAACAAGCCTATTTAATAAGCCTAAGTTGCTGAAATAAGCCTTTTTAATCAGCGTAAGTTGCTGAAATAAGCCTATTTAATAAGCCCAAGTTGCTCAAATAAGCCTACTTAATTAGGCTATTTAATAAGCCTAAGTTGCTGAAATAAGCCTATTTAATAAGCCTAAGTTGCTGAATGAGCCTATTTAATAAGCCTAAGTTGCTGAAATAAGCCTATTTAATAAGCCTAAGTTGCTTAATAAGCCTATTTAATAAGCCGAAGTTGCTGAATAAACCTATTTAATAAGTCTAAGTTGCTGAAATAAGCCTATTTAATAAGGCTATTTAATAAGCCTAAGTTGCTGAATAAGCCTATTTAATAAGTCTAAGTTGCTGAAATAAGGCTATTTAATAAGGCTATTTAATAAGTCTAAGTTGCTGAAATAAACCTATTTAATAAGCCCAAGTTGCTAAAATAAGCCTATTTAATGAGGATATTTAATAAGTCTATTTAATAAGCCTATTTAATAAGCCTATTTAATAAGCCTATTTAATACGCCTATTTAATAAACACATTTAATAAGTATTTAATGAGCATTTTTAATAAGCCTATTTAATAAGTCTATTTAATAAGCCTATTTAATAAGTCTATTTAATAAGTCTAGTTTATAAGCCTACTTAATAAGTATTTAATGAGCCTATTTAATAAGTCTATTTAATAAGCCTATTTAATAGGCCTATTTAATAAGTCTAAGTTGCTGAAATAAGCCTATTTAATAAGCCTAAGTTGCTGAAATAAGCCTATTTAATAAGGCTATTTAATAAGCCTAAGTTGCTGAATAAGCCTATTTAATAAGTCTAAATTGCTGAAATAACGCTATTTAATAAGCGTAAGTTGCTGAAATAAGCCTATTTAATAAGCCTAAGTTGCTAAAATAAGCCTATTTAATGAGGCTATTTAATAAGTCTATTTAATAAGCCTATTTAATAAGCCTATTTAATAAGCCTATTTAATACGCCTATTTAATAAACCTATTTAATAAGTATTTAATGAGCCTATTTAATAAGCCTATTTAATAAGCCTTTTTAATAAGCCTATTTAATAAGCCTATTTAATAAGCCTATTTAATAAGTCTATTTAATAAGTCTATTTAATAAGGCTATTTAATAAGTATTTAATGAGCCTATTTAATAAACCTATTTATTGAGCCTATTTAATAAGCCTATTTATTGAGCCTATTTAATGAGCCTATTTATTGAGCCTATTTAATAAGCCTATTTAATAAGTCTATTTAATAAACCTATTTAATAAACCTAATTAATAAGCCTATTTAATAAGCCTATATATTGAGCTTATTTAATGAGTCTATTTAATAAGCCTGTTTAAAAAGCCTATTTAATAAGTATTGAATGAGCCTATTTAATAAGCCTAAGTTGCTGAATATGCCTATTTAATAAGCCTAAGTTGCTGAAATAAGCCTATTTAATAAACCTATTTGATAAGCCTAAGTTGCTGAATAAGCCTATTTAATAAGCCTAAGTTGCTGAAATAAGCCTATTTAATAAGTCTAAGTTGCTGAAATAACGCTATTTAATAAGCCTAAGTTGCTGAAATAAGCCTATTTAATAAGCCTAAGTTGTTGAAATAAGGCTATTTAATAAGTCCAAGTTGCTGAAATAAGCCTATTTAATAAGCCTAAGTTGCTGAAATAAGTATATTTAATAAGAATACGTTGCTGAAATAAGCCTATTTAATAAGTCTAAGTTGCTGAAATAAGGCTATTTAATAAGTCTAAGTTGCTGAAATAAGCCTTTTTAATCAGCGTAATTTGCTGAAATAAGCCTATTTAATAAGCCTAAGTTGCTGAAATAAGCCTATTTAATAAGGCTATTTAATGAGCCTAAGTTGCTGAAATAAGCCTATTTAATAAGTCTAAGTTGCTGAAATAACGCTATTTAATACGCCTAAGTTGCTGAAATAAGCCTATTTAATAAGCCTAAGTTGCTAAAATAAGCCTATTTAATGAGGCAATTTAATAAGTCTATTTAATAAGCCTATTTAATAAGCCTATTTAATAAGCCTATTTAATACGCCTATTTAATAAACCTATTTAATAAGTATTTAATGAGCCTATTTAATAAGCCTATTTAATAAGCCTTTTTAATAAGCCTATTTAATAAGCCTATTTAATAAGCCTATTTAATAAGTCTATTTAATAAGTCTATTTAATAAGCCTATTTATTGAGCCTATTTAATGAGCCTATTTATTGAGCCTATTTAATGAGCCTATTTATTGAGCCTATTTAATAAGCCTATTTAATAAGTCTATTTAATAAACCTATTTAATAAGCCTAATTAATAAGCCTATTTAATAAGCCTATATATTGAGCCTATTTAATGAGTCTATTTAATAAGCCTGTTTAATAAGCCTATTTAATAAGTATTGAATGAGCCTATTTAATAAGCCTAAGTTGCTGAATAAGCCTACTTAATAAGCCTAAGTTGCTGAAATAAGCCTATTTAATAAGCCTATTTGATAAGCCTAAGTTGCTGAATAAGCCTATTTAATAAGCCTAAGTTGCTGAAATAAGCCTATTTAATAAGTCTAAGTTGCTGAAATAAGTCTATTTAATAAGCCTTTTTAATAAGTCTATTTAATAAGTCTATTTAATAAGCCTATTTAATAAGTATTTAATGAGCCTATTTAATAAGCCTATTTATTGAGCCTATTTAATAAGCCTATTTATTGAGCCTATTTAATAAGCCTATTTATTGAGCCTATTTAATAAGCCTATTTATTGAGCCTATTTAATAAACCTATTTAATAAGTCTATTTAATAAGCCTATTTAATAAGCCTATTTATTGACCATTTTTAATAAGCCTATTTAATAAGCCTATTTATTGAGCCTATTTAATAAGTCTATTTAATACGCCTATTTAATAAGCCTATTTAATAAGTATTTAATGAGCCTATTTAATAAGTCTATTTAATAAGCCTATTTAATAGTCCTATTTAATAAGTCTAAGTTGCTGAAATAAGCCTATTTAATAAACCTATTTAATAGGCCTATTTAATAAGTCTAATTTGCTGAAATAAGCCTATTTAATAAGCCTAAGTTTCTGAATGAGCCTATTTAATAAGCCTAAGTTGCTGAAATAAGCCTATTTAATAAGCCTAAGTTGCTGAACAAGCCTATTTAATAAGCCTAAGTTGCTGAAATAAGCCTTTTTAATCAGCGTAAGTTGCTGAAATAAGCCTATTTAATAAGCCCAAGTTGCTCAAATAAGCCTACTTAATTAGGCTATTTAATAAGCCTAAGTTGCTGAAATACGCCTATTAATAAGCCTATTTAATAAGCCTATTTAATAGGCCTATTTAATAAGTCTAAGTTGCTGAAATAAGCCTATTTAATAAGCCTATATAATAGTCCTATTTAATAAGTCTAAGTTGCTGAAATAAGCCTATTTAATAAGCCTAAGTTGCTGAATGAGCCTATTTAATAAGCCTAAGTTGCTGAAATAAGCCTATTTAATAAGCCTAAGTTGCTTAATAAGCCTATTTAATAAGCCTAAGTTGCTGAATAAACCTATTTAATAAGTCTAAGTTGCTGAAATAAGCCTATTTAATAAGGCTATTTAATAAGCCTAAGTTGCTGAATAAGCCTATTTAATAAGTCTAAGTTGCTGAAATAAGGATATTTAATAAGGCTATTTAATAAGTCTAAGTTGCTGAAATAAACCTATTTAATAAGCCCAAGTTGCTAAAATAAGCCTATTTAATGAGGATATTTAATAAGTCTATTTAATAAGCCTATTTAATAAGCCTATTTAATAAGCCTATTTAATACGCCTATTTAATAAACACATTTAATAAGTATTTAATGAGCATTTTTAATAAGCCTATTTAATAAGTCTATTTAATAAGCCTATTTAATAAGTCTATTTAATAAGTCTAGTTTATAAGCCTACTTAATAAGTATTTAATGAGCCTATTTAATAAGTCTATTTAATAAGCCTATTTAATAGGCCTATTTAATAAGTCTAAGTTGCTGAAATAAGCCTATTTAATAAGCCTAAGTTGCTGAAATAAGCCTATTTAATAAGGCTATTTAATAAGCCTAAGTTGCTGAATAAGCCTATTTAATAAGTCTAAATTGCTGAAATAACGCTATTTAATAAGCGTAAGTTGCTGAAATAAGCCTATTTAATAAGCCTAAGTTGCTAAAATAAGCCTATTTAATGAGGCTATTTAATAAGTCTATTTAATAAGCCTATTTAATAAGCCTATTTAATAAGCCTATTTAATACGCCTATTTAATAAACCTATTTAATAAGTATTTAATGAGCCTATTTAATAAGCCTATTTAATAAGCCTTTTTAATAAGCCTATTTAATAAGCCTATTTAATAAGCCTATTTAATAAGTCTATTTAATAAGTCTATTTAATAAGCCTATTTAATAAGTATTTAATGAGCCTATTTAATAAACCTATTTATTGAGCCTATTTAATAAGCCTATTTATTGAGCCTATTTAATGAGCCTATTTATTGAGCCTATTTAATAAGCCTATTTAATAAGTCTATTTAATAAACCTATTTAATAAACCTAATTAATAAGCCTATTTAATAAGCCTATATATTGAGCTTATTTAATGAGTCTATTTAATAAGCCTGTTTAATAAGCCTATTTAATAAGTATTGAATGAGCCTATTTAATAAGCCTAAGTTGCTGAATATGCCTATTTAATAAGCCTAAGTTGCTGAAATAAGCCTATTTAATAAACCTATTTGATAAGCCTAAGTTGCTGAATAAGCCTATTTAATAAGCCTAAGTTGCTGAAATAAGCCTATTTAATAAGTCTAAGTTGCTGAAATAACGCTATTTAATAAGCCTAAGTTGCTGAAATAAGCCTATTTAATAAGCCTAAGTTGTTGAAATAAGGCTATTTAATAAGTCCAAGTTGCTGAAATAAGCCTATTTAATAAGCCTAAGTTGCTGAAATAAGTATATTTAATAAGAATACGTTGCTGAAATAAGCCTATTTAATAAGTCTAAGTTGCTGAAATAAGGCTATTTAATAAGTCTAAGTTGCTGAAATAAGCCTTTTTAATCAGCGTAAGTTGCTGAAATAAGCCTATTTAATAAGCCCAAGTTGCTGAAATAAGCCTACTTAATTAGGCTATTTAATAAGCCTAAGTTGCTGAAATAAGCCTATTTAATAAGTGTAAGTTGCTGAAATAAGGCTATTTAATAAGTCTAAGTTGCTGAAATAAGCCTATTTAATAAGCCTAAGTTGCTGAAATAAGCCTATTTAATAAGCCTGTTTAATAAGCCTAAGTTGCTGAAATAAGCCTATTTAATAAGCCTATTTAATAAGCCTATTTAATAGGCCTATTTAATAAGTCTAAGTTGCTGAAATAAGCCTAATTAATAAGCCTATATAATAGGCCTATTTAATAAGTCTAAGTTGCTGAAATAAGCCTATTTAATAAGCTTAAGTTGCTGAATGAGCCTATTTAATAAGCCTAAGTTGCTGAATGAGCCTATTTAATAAGCCTAAGTTGCTGAAATAAGCCTATTTAATAAGCCTAAGTTGCTGAATAAGCCTATTTAATAAGCCTAAGTTGCTGAATAAACCTATTTAATAAGCCTAAGTTGCTGAATAAGCCTATTTAATAAGCCTAAGTTGCTGAATAAACCTATTTAATAAGTCTAAGTTGCTGAATAAGCCTATTTAATAAGTCTAAGTTGCTGAAATAAGCCTATTTAATAAGGCTATATAATGAGCCTAAGTTGCTGATTTAAAAATGCTATTTAATAAGCCTAAGTTGCTGAAATAAACCTGTTTAATAATGCTATTTAATAAGCATAAGTTGCTGAAATAAGCTGATTTAATAAGCCTAAGTTGCTGAAATAAGCCTATTTAATAAGGCTATACAATGAGCCTAAGTTGCTGATTTAAAAATGCTATTTAATAAGCCTAAGTTGCTGAAATAAACCTGTTTAATAAGGCTATTTAATAAGCATGAGTTGCTGAAATAAGCTTATTTAATAAGCCTAAGTTGCTGAAATAAGCCTATTTAATAAGGCTATTTAATAAGTCTAAGTTGCTGAAATAAACCTATTTAATAAGCCTAAGTTGCTAAAATAAGCCTTTTTAATAAGTCTATTTAATAAGCCTTTTTAATAAGCCTATTTAATAAGTCTATTTAATAAGCCTATTTAATAAGGCTATTTAATAAGTCTATTTGATAAGCCTATTTAATAAGTATTTAATGAGCCTATTTAATAAGCCTATTTATTGAGCCTATTTAATAAGCCTATTTATTGAGCCTATTTAATAAGCCTATTTATTGAGCCTATTTAATAAGCCTATTTATTGAGCCTATTTAATAAGCCTATTTAATAAGCCTATTTAATAAGCCTATTTAATAAGCCTATTTAATATGCCTATTTAATAAACACATTTAATAAGTATTTAATGAGCATTTTTAATAAGCCTATTTAATAAGTCTATTTAATAAGCCTATTTAATAAGTCTATTTAATAAGTCTAGTTAATAAGCCTACTTAATAAGTATTTAATGAGCCTATTTAATAAGTCTATTTAATAAGCCTATTTAATAGGCCTATTTAATAAGTCTAAGTTGCTGAAATAAGCCTATTTAATAAGCCTAAGTTGCTGAATAAGCCTATTTAATAAGCCTAAGTTGCTGAAATAACCCTTTTTAATAAGTCTAAGTTGCTGAAATAAGCCTATTTAATAAGCCTAAGTTGCTGAAATAAGCCTATTTAATAAGGCTATTTAATAAGCCTAAGTTGCTGAATAAGCCTATTTAATAAGTCTAAGTTGCTGAAATAACGCTATTTAATACGCCTAAGTTGCTGAAATAAGCCTATTTAATAAGCCTAAGTTGCTAAAATAAGCCTATTTAATGAGGCAATTTAATAAGTCTATTTAATAAGCCTATTTAATAAGCCTATTTAATAAGCCTATTTAATACGCCTATTTAATAAACCTATTTAATAAGTATTTAATGAGCCTATTTAATAAGCCTATTTAATAAGCCTTTTTAATAAGCCTATTTAATAAGCCTATTTAATAAGCCTATTTAATAAGTCTATTTAATAAGTTTATTTAATAAGCCTATTTAATAAGTATTTAATGAGCCTATTTAATAAGCCTATTTATTGAGCCTATTTAATAAGCCTATTTATTGAGCCTATTTAATGAGCCTATTTATTGAGCCTATTTAATGAGCCTATTTATTGAGCCTATTTAATAAGCCTATTTAATAAGTCTATTTAATAAACCTATTTAATAAGCCTAATTAATAAGCCTATTTAATAAGCCTATATATTGAGCCTATTTAATGAGTCTATTTAATAAGCCTGTTTAATAAGCCTATTTAATAAGTATTGAATTAGCCTATTTAATAAGCCTAAGTTGCTGAATAAGCCTATTTAATAAGCCTAAGTTGCTGAAATAAGCCTATTTAATAAGCCTATTTGATAAGCCTAAGTTGCTGAATAAGCCTATTTAATAAGCCTAAGTTGCTGAAATAAGCCTATTTAATAAGTCTAAGTTGCTGAAATAAGGCTATTTAATAAGTCTTTTTAATAAGCCTATTTAATAAGTCTATTTAATAAGCCTTTTTAATAAGTCTATTTAATAAGTCTATTTAATAAGCCTATTTAATAAGTATTTAATGAGCCTATTTAATAAGCCTATTTATTGAGCCTATTTAATAAGCCTATTTATTGAGCCTATTTAATAAGCCTATTTATTGAGCCTATTTAATAAGCCTATTTATTGAGCCTATTTAATAAGCCTATTTAATAAGTCTATTTAATAAGCCTATTTAATAAGCCTATTTATTGACCCTATTTAATAAGCCTATTTAATAAGCCTATTTATTGAGCCTATTTAATAAGTCTATTTAATACGCCTATTTAATAAGCCTATTTAATAAGTATTTAATGAGCCTATTTAATAAGTCTATTTAATAAGCCTATTTAATAGACCTATTTAATAAGTCTAAGTTGCTGAAATAAGCCTATTTAATAAACCTATTTAATAGGCCTATTTAATAAGTCTAATTTGCTGAAATAAGCCTATTTAATAAGCCTAAGTTTCTGAATGAGCCTATTTAATAAGCCTAAGTTGCTGAAATAAGCCTATTTAATAAGCCTAAGTTGCTGAACAAGCCTATTTAATAAGCCTAAGTTGCTGAAATAAGCCTTTTTAATCAGCGTAAGTTGCTGAAATAAGCCTATTTAATAAGCCCAAGTTGCTCAAATAAGCCTACTTAATTAGGCTATTTAATAAGCCTAAGTTGCTGAAATAAGCCTATTTAATAAGCGTAATTTGCTGAAATAGGGCTATTTAATAAGTCTAAGTTGCTGAAATAAGCCTATTTAATAAGCCTAAGTTGCTGAAATAAGCCTATTTAATTAGCCTGTTTAATAAGCCTAAGTTGCTGAAATAAGCCTATTTAATAAGCCTATTTAATAAGCCTATTTAATAAGTCTATTTAATAAACCTATTTAATAAACCTAATTAATAAGCCTATTTAATAAGCCTATATATTGAGCTTATTTAATGAGTCTATTTAATAAGCCTGTTTAATAAGCCTATTTAATAAGTATTGAATGAGCCTATTTAATAAGCCTAAGTTGCTGAATATGCCTATTTAATAAGCCTAAGTTGCTGAAATAAGCCTATTTAATAAACCTATTTGATAAGCCTAAGTTGCTGAATAAGCCTATTTAATAAGCCTAAGTTGCTGAAATAAGCCTATTTAATAAGTCTAAGTTGCTGAAATAACGCTATTTAATAAGCCTAAGTTGCTGAAATAAGCCTATTTAATAAGCCTAAGTTGTTGAAATAAGGCTATTTAATAAGTCCAAGTTGCTGAAATAAGCCTATTTAATAAGCCTAAGTTGCTGAAATAAGTATATTTAATAAGAATACGTTGCTGAAATAAGCCTATTTAATAAGTCTAAGTTGCTGAAATAAGGCTATTTAATAAGTCTAAGTTGCTGAAATAAGCCTTTTTAATCAGCGTAAGTTGCTGAAATAAGCCTATTTAATAAGCCCAAGTTGCTGAAATAAGCCTACTTAATTAGGCTATTTAATAAGCCTAAGTTGCTGAAATAAGCCTATTTAATAAGTGTAAGTTGCTGAAATAAGGCTATTTAATAAGTCTAAGTTGCTGAAATAAGCCTATTTAATAAGCCTAAGTTGCTGAAATAAGCCTATTTAATAAGCCTGTTTAATAAGCCTAAGTTGCTGAAATAAGCCTATTTAATAAGCCTATTTAATAAGCCTATTTAATAGGCCTATTTAATAAGTCTAAGTTGCTGAAATAAGCCTAATTAATAAGCCTATATAATAGGCCTATTTAATAAGTCTAAGTTGCTGAAATAAGCCTATTTAATAAGCTTAAGTTGCTGAATGAGCCTATTTAATAAGCCTAAGTTGCTGAATGAGCCTATTTAATAAGCCTAAGTTGCTGAAATAAGCCTATTTAATAAGCCTAAGTTGCTGAATAAGCCTATTTAATAAGCCTAAGTTGCTGAATAAACCTATTTAATAAGCCTAAGTTGCTGAATAAGCCTATTTAATAAGCCTAAGTTGCTGAATAAACCTATTTAATAAGTCTAAGTTGCTGAATAAGCCTATTTAATAAGTCTAAGTTGCTGAAATAAGCCTATTTAATAAGGCTATATAATGAGCCTAAGTTGCTGATTTAAAAATGCTATTTAATAAGCCTAAGTTGCTGAAATAAACCTGTTTAATAATGCTATTTAATAAGCATAAGTTGCTGAAATAAGCTGATTTAATAAGCCTAAGTTGCTGAAATAAGCCTATTTAATAAGGCTATACAATGAGCCTAAGTTGCTGATTTAAAAATGCTATTTAATAAGCCTAAGTTGCTGAAATAAACCTGTTTAATAAGGCTATTTAATAAGCATGAGTTGCTGAAATAAGCTTATTTAATAAGCCTAAGTTGCTGAAATAAGCCTATTTAATAAGGCTATTTAATAAGTCTAAGTTGCTGAAATAAACCTATTTAATAAGCCTAAGTTGCTAAAATAAGCCTTTTTAATAAGTCTATTTAATAAGCCTTTTTAATAAGCCTATTTAATAAGTCTATTTAATAAGCCTATTTAATAAGGCTATTTAATAAGTCTATTTGATAAGCCTATTTAATAAGTATTTAATGAGCCTATTTAATAAGCCTATTTATTGAGCCTATTTAATAAGCCTATTTATTGAGCCTATTTAATAAGCCTATTTATTGAGCCTATTTAATAAGCCTATTTATTGAGCCTATTTAATAAGCCTATTTAATAAGCCTATTTAATAAGCCTATTTAATAAGCCTATTTAATATGCCTATTTAATAAACACATTTAATAAGTATTTAATGAGCATTTTTAATAAGCCTATTTAATAAGTCTATTTAATAAGCCTATTTAATAAGTCTATTTAATAAGTCTAGTTAATAAGCCTACTTAATAAGTATTTAATGAGCCTATTTAATAAGTCTATTTAATAAGCCTATTTAATAGGCCTATTTAATAAGTCTAAGTTGCTGAAATAAGCCTATTTAATAAGCCTAAGTTGCTGAATAAGCCTATTTAATAAGCCTAAGTTGCTGAAATAACCCTTTTTAATAAGTCTAAGTTGCTGAAATAAGCCTATTTAATAAGCCTAAGTTGCTGAAATAAGCCTATTTAATAAGGCTATTTAATAAGCCTAAGTTGCTGAATAAGCCTATTTAATAAGTCTAAGTTGCTGAAATAACGCTATTTAATACGCCTAAGTTGCTGAAATAAGCCTATTTAATAAGCCTAAGTTGCTAAAATAAGCCTATTTAATGAGGCAATTTAATAAGTCTATTTAATAAGCCTATTTAATAAGCCTATTTAATAAGCCTATTTAATACGCCTATTTAATAAACCTATTTAATAAGTATTTAATGAGCCTATTTAATAAGCCTATTTAATAAGCCTTTTTAATAAGCCTATTTAATAAGCCTATTTAATAAGCCTATTTAATAAGTCTATTTAATAAGTTTATTTAATAAGCCTATTTAATAAGTATTTAATGAGCCTATTTAATAAGCCTATTTATTGAGCCTATTTAATAAGCCTATTTATTGAGCCTATTTAATGAGCCTATTTATTGAGCCTATTTAATGAGCCTATTTATTGAGCCTATTTAATAAGCCTATTTAATAAGTCTATTTAATAAACCTATTTAATAAGCCTAATTAATAAGCCTATTTAATAAGCCTATATATTGAGCCTATTTAATGAGTCTATTTAATAAGCCTGTTTAATAAGCCTATTTAATAAGTATTGAATTAGCCTATTTAATAAGCCTAAGTTGCTGAATAAGCCTATTTAATAAGCCTAAGTTGCTGAAATAAGCCTATTTAATAAGCCTATTTGATAAGCCTAAGTTGCTGAATAAGCCTATTTAATAAGCCTAAGTTGCTGAAATAAGCCTATTTAATAAGTCTAAGTTGCTGAAATAAGGCTATTTAATAAGTCTTTTTAATAAGCCTATTTAATAAGTCTATTTAATAAGCCTTTTTAATAAGTCTATTTAATAAGTCTATTTAATAAGCCTATTTAATAAGTATTTAATGAGCCTATTTAATAAGCCTATTTATTGAGCCTATTTAATAAGCCTATTTATTGAGCCTATTTAATAAGCCTATTTATTGAGCCTATTTAATAAGCCTATTTATTGAGCCTATTTAATAAGCCTATTTAATAAGTCTATTTAATAAGCCTATTTAATAAGCCTATTTATTGACCCTATTTAATAAGCCTATTTAATAAGCCTATTTATTGAGCCTATTTAATAAGTCTATTTAATACGCCTATTTAATAAGCCTATTTAATAAGTATTTAATGAGCCTATTTAATAAGTCTATTTAATAAGCCTATTTAATAGACCTATTTAATAAGTCTAAGTTGCTGAAATAAGCCTATTTAATAAACCTATTTAATAGGCCTATTTAATAAGTCTAATTTGCTGAAATAAGCCTATTTAATAAGCCTAAGTTTCTGAATGAGCCTATTTAATAAGCCTAAGTTGCTGAAATAAGCCTATTTAATAAGCCTAAGTTGCTGAACAAGCCTATTTAATAAGCCTAAGTTGCTGAAATAAGCCTTTTTAATCAGCGTAAGTTGCTGAAATAAGCCTATTTAATAAGCCCAAGTTGCTCAAATAAGCCTACTTAATTAGGCTATTTAATAAGCCTAAGTTGCTGAAATAAGCCTATTTAATAAGCGTAATTTGCTGAAATAGGGCTATTTAATAAGTCTAAGTTGCTGAAATAAGCCTATTTAATAAGCCTAAGTTGCTGAAATAAGCCTATTTAATTAGCCTGTTTAATAAGCCTAAGTTGCTGAAATAAGCCTATTTAATAAGCCTATTTAATAAGCCTATTTAATAGGCCTATTTAATAAGTCTAAGTTGCTGAAATAAGCCTATTTAATAAGCCTATATAATAGTCCTATTTAATAAGTCTAAGTTGCTGAAATAAGCCTATTTAATAAGCCTAAGTTGCTGAATGAGCCTATTTAATAAGCCTAAGTTGCTGAAATAAGCCTATTTAATAAGCCTAAGTTGCTGAACAAGCCTATTTAATAAGCCTAAGTTGCTGAAATAAGCTTTTTTAATCAGCGTAAGTTGCTGAAATAAGCCTATTTAATAAGCCCAAGTTGCTCAAATAAGCCTACTTAATTAGGCTATTTAATAAGCCTAAGTTGCTGAAATAAGCCTATTTAATAAGCGTAATTTGCTGAAATAGGGCTATTTAATAAGTCTAAGTTGCTGAAAGAAGCCTATTTAATAAGCCTAAGTTGCTGAAATAAGCCTATTTAATTAGCCTGTTTAATAAGCCTAAGTTGCTGAAATAAGCCTATTTAATAAGCCTATTTAATAAGCCTATTTAATAGGCCTATTTAATAAGTCTAAGTTGCTGAAATAAGCCTATTTAATAAGCCTATATAATAGTCCTATTTAATAAGTCTAAGTTGCTGAAATAAGCCTATTTAATAAGCCTAAGTTGCTGAATGAGCCTATTTAATAAGCCTAAGTTGCTGAAATAAGCCTATTTAATAAGCCTAAGTTGCTTAATAAGCCTATTTAATAAGCCTAAGTTGCTGAATAAACCTATTTAATAAGTCTAAGTTGCTGAAATAAGCCTATTTAATAAGGCTATTAAATAAGCCTAAGTTGCTGAATAAGCCTATTTAATAAGTCTAAGTTGCTGAAATAAGGCTATTTAATAAGCCTAAGTTGCTGAAATAAGGCTATTTAATAAGTTTAAGTTGCTGAAATAAGCCTATTTAATAAGCCTAAGTTGCTGAAATAAGCCTATTTAATAAGGCTATTTAATGAGCCTAAGTTGCTGATTTAAAAATGCTATTTAATAAGCCTAAGTTGCTGAAATAAATCTGTTTAATAAGGCTATTTAATAAGCATAAGTTGCTGAAATAAGCTTATTTAATAAGCCTAAGTTGCTGAAATAAGCATATTTAATAAGGCTATTTAATAAGTCTAAGTTGCTGAAATAAACCTATTTAATAAGTCTAAGTTGCTAAAATAAGCCTATTTAATGAGGCTATTTAATAAGTCTATTTAATAAGCCTATTTAATAAGCCTATTTAATAAGCCTATTTAATAAGCCTATTTAATACGCCTATTTAATAAACATATTTAATAAGTATTTAATGAGCCTTTTTAATAAGTCTATTTAATAAGCCTTTTTATTAAGCCTATTTAATAAGTCTATTTAATAAGCCTATTTAATAAGGCTATTTAATAAGTCTATTTGATAAGCCTATTTAATAAGTATTTAATGAGCCTATTTAATAAGCCTATTTATTGAGCCTATTTAATAAGCCTATTTATTGAGCCTATTTAATAAGCCTATTTATTGAGCCTATTTAATAAGCCTATTTATTGAGCCTATTTAATAAGCCTATTTAATAAGCCTATTTAATAAGCCTATTTAATAAGCCTATTTAATACGCCTATTTAATAAACACATTTAATAAGTATTTAATGAGCATTTTTAATAAGCCTATTTAATAAGTCTATTTAATAAGCCTATTTAATAAGTCTATTTAATAAGTCTAGTTAATAAGCCTACTTAATAAGTATTTAATGAGCCTATTTAATAAGTCTATTTAATAAGCCTATTTAATAGGCCTATTTAATGAGTCTAAGTTGCTGAAAAAAGCCTATTTAATAAGCCTAAGTTGCTGAATAAGCCTATTTAATAAGCCTAAGTTGCTGAAATAAGCCTTTTTAATAAGTCTAAGTTGCTGAAA
This sequence comes from Petromyzon marinus, assembly GCF_048934315.1. Taxonomy (NCBI): domain Eukaryota; kingdom Metazoa; phylum Chordata; class Hyperoartia; order Petromyzontiformes; family Petromyzontidae; genus Petromyzon; species Petromyzon marinus. The sequence goes on from NW_027422784.1 coordinate 3,137,706, forward strand.
TAAGCCTATTTAATAAGCCTAAGTTGCTGAAATAAGCCTATTTAATAAGGCTATTTAATAAGCCTAAGTTGCTGAAATAAGGCTATTTAATAAGCCTTTTTAATAAGCCTATTTAATAAGTCTATTTAATAAGCCTTTTTAATAAGTCTATTTAATAAGTCTATTTAATAAGCCTATTTAATAAGTATTTAATGAGCCTATTTAATAAGCCTATTTATTGAGCCTATTTAATAAGCCTATTTATTGAGCCTATTTAATAAGCCTATTTATTGAGCCTATTTAATAAGCCAATTTATTGAGCCTATTTAATAAGCCTATTTAACAAGTCTATTTAATAAGCCTATTTAATAAGCCTATTTATTGACCCTATTTAATAAGCCTATTTAATAAGCCTATTTATTGAGCCTATTTAATAAGTCTATTTAATACGCCTATTTAATAAGCCTATTTAATAAGTATTTAATGAGCCTATTTAATAAGTCTATTTAATAAGCCTATTTAATAGACCTATTTAATAAGTCTAATTTGCTGAAATAAGCCTATTTAATAAAGCTATTTAATAGGCCTATTTAATAAGTCTAATTTGCTGATATAAGCCTATTTAATAAGCCTAAGTTTCTGAATGAGCCTATTTAATAAGACTAAGTTGCTGAAATAAGCCTATTTAATAAGCCTAAGTTGCTGAACAAGCCTATTTAATAAACCTAAGTTGCTGAAATAAGCCTTTTTAATCAGCGTAAGTTGTTGAAATAAGCCTATTTAATAAGCCCAAGTTGCTGAAATAAGCCTACTTAATTAGGCTATTTAATAAGCCTAAGTTGCTGAAATAAGCCTATTTAATAAGCGTAATTTGCTGAAATAAGGCTATTTAATAAGTCTAAGTTGCTGAAATAAGCCTATTTAATAAGCCTAAGTTGCTGAAATAAGCCTATTTAATTAGCCTGTTTAATAAGCCTAAGTTGCTGAAATAAGCCTATTTAATAAGCCTATTTAATAAGCCTATTTATAGGCCTATTTAATAAGTCTAAGTTGCTGAAATAAGCCTATTTAATAAGCCTATATAATAGTCCTATTTAATAAGTCTAAGTTGCTGAAATAAGCCTATTTAATAAGCCTAAGTTGCTGAATGAGCCTATTTAATAAGCCTAAGTTGCTGAAATAAGCCTATTTAATAAGCCTAAGTTGCTTAATAAGCCTATTTAATAAGTCTAAGTTGCTGAAATAAGCCTATTTAATAAGGCTATTTAATAAGCCTAAGTTGCTGAATAAGCCTATTTAATAAGTCTAAGTTGCTGAAATAAGGCTATTTAATAAGCCTAAGTTGCTGAAATAAGGCTATTTAATAAGTTTAAGTTGCTGAAATAAGCCTATTTAATAAGCCTAAGTTGCTGAAATAAGGCTATTTAATAAGGCTATTTAATGAGCCTAAGTTGCTGATTTAAAAATGCTATTTAATAAGCCTAAGTTGCTGAAATAAATCTGTTTAATAAGGCTATTTAATAAGCATAAGTTGCTGAAATAAGCTTATTTAATAAGCCTAAGTTGCTGAAATAAGCCTATTTAATAAGGCTATTTAATAAGTCTAAGTTGCTGAAATAAACCTATTTAATAAGTCTAAGTTGCTAAAATAAGCCTATTTAATGAGGCTATTTAATAAGTCTATTTAATAAGCCTATTTAATAAGCCTATTTAATAAGCCTATTTAATAAGCCTATTTAATACGCCTATTTAATAAACATATTTAATAAGTATTTAATGAGCCTTTTTAATAAGTCTATTTAATAAGCCTTTTTATTAAGCCTATTTAATAAGTCTTTTTAATTAGCCTATTTAATAAGGCTATTTAATAAGTCTATTTGATAAGCCTATTTAATAAGTATTTAATGAGCCTATTTAATAAGCCTATTTATTGAGCCTATTTAATAAGCCTATTTATTGAGCCTATTTAATAAGCCTATTTATTGAGCCTATTTAATAAGCCTATTTATTGAGCCTATTTAATAAGCCTATTTAATAAGCCTATTTAATAAGCCTATTTAATAAGCCTATTTAATACGCCTATTTAATAAACACATTTAATAAATATTTAATGAGCATTTTTAATAAGCCTATTTAATAAGTCTATTTAACAAGCCTATTTAATAAGTCTATTTAATAAGCCTAGTTAATAAGCCTACTTAATAAGTATTTAATGAGCCTATTTAATAAGTCTATTTAATAAGCCTATTTAATAGGCCTATTTAATAAGTCTAAGTTGCTGAAAAAAGCCTATTTAATAAGCCTAAGTTGCTGAATAAGCCTATTTAATAAGCCTAAGTTGCTGAAATAAGCCTTTTTAATAAGTCTAAGTTGCTGAAATAAGCCTATTTAATAAGCCTAAGTTGCTGAAATAAGCCTATTTAATAAGGCTATTTAATAAGCCTAAGTTGCTGAATAAGCCTATTTAATAAGTCTAAGTTGCTGAAATAACGCTATTTTAATGAGGCAATTTAATAAGTCTATTTAATAAGCCTATTTAATAAGCCTATTTAATAAGCCTATTTAATACACCTATTTAATAAACCTATTTAATAAGTATTTAATGAGCCTATTTAGTAAGCCTATTTAATAAGCCTTTTTAATAAGCCTATTTAATAAGCCTATTTAATAAGCCTATTTAATAAGTCTATTTAATAAGTCTATTTAATAAGCCTATTTAATAAGTATTTAATGAGCCTATTTAATAAGCCGATTTATTGAGCCTATTTAATAAGCCTATTTATTGAGCCTATTTAATGAGCCTATTTATTGAGCCTATTTAATAAGCCTATTTAATAAGTCTATTTAATAAACCTATTTAATAAGCCTAATTAATAAGCCTATTTAATAAGCCTATTTATTGAGCCTATTTAATGAGTCTATTTAATAAGCCTGTTTAATAAGCCGATTTAATAAGTATTGAATGAGCCTATTTAATAAGCCTAAGTTGCTGAATAAGCCTATTTAATAAGCCTAAGTTGCTGAAATAAGCCTATTTAATAAGCCTATTTGATAAGCCTAAGTTGCTGAATAAGCCTATTTAATAAGCCTAAGTTGCTGAAATAAGCCTATTTAATAAGTCTAAGTTGCTGAAATAAGGCTATTTAATAAGCCTTTTTAATAAGCCTATTTAATAAGTCTATTTAATAAGCCTTTTTAATAAGTCTATTTAATAAGTCTATTTAATAAGCCTATTTAATAAGTATTTAATGAGCCTATTTAATAAGCCTATTTATTGAGCCTATTTAATAAGCCTATTTATTGAGCCTATTTAATAAGCCTATTTATTGAGCCTATTTAATAAGCCTATTTATTGAGCCTATTTAATAAGCCTATTTAATAAGCCTATTTATTGACCTATTTAATAAGCCTATTTAATAAGCCTATTTATTGAGCCTATTTAATAAGTCTATTTAATACGCCTATTTAATAAGCCTATTTAATAAGTATTTAATGAGCCTATTTAATAAGTCTATTTAATAAGCCTATTTAATAGACCTATTTAATAAGTCTAAGTTGCTGAAATAAGCCTATTTAATAAACCTATTTAATAGGCCTATTTAATAAGTCTAATTTGCTGAAATAAGCCTATTTAATAAGCCTAAGTTTCTGAATTAGCCTATTTAATAAGCCTAAGTTGCTAAAATAAGCCTATTTAATAAGCCTAAGTTGCTGAACAAGCCTATTTAATAAGCCTAAGTTGCTGAAATAAGCCTTTTTAATCAGCGTAAGTTGCTGAAATAAGCCTATTTAATAAGCCCAAGTTGCTGAAATAAGCCTACTTAATTAGGCTTTTTAATAAGCCTAAGTTGCTGAAATAAGCCTATTTAATAAGCGTAATTTGCTGAAATAAGGCTATTTAATAAGTCTAAGTTGCTGAAATAAGCCTATTTAATAAGCCTAAGTTGCTGAAATAAGCCTATTTAATTAGCCTGTTTAATAAGCCTAAGTTGCTGAAATAAGCCTATTTAATAAGCCTATTTAATAAGCCTATTTAATAGGCCTATTTAATAAGTCTAAGTTGCTGAAATAAGCCTATTTAATAAGCCTATATAATAGTCCTATTTAATAAGTCTAAGTTGCTGAAATAAGCCTATTTAATAAGCCTAAGTTGCTGAATGAGCCTATTTAATAAGCCTAAGTTGCTGAAATAAGCCTATTTAATAAGCCTAAGTTGCTTAATAAGCCTATTTAATAAGCCTAAGTTGCTGAATAAACCTAATTAATAAGTCTAAGTTGCTGAAATAAGCCTATTTAATAAGGCTATTTAATAAGCCTAAGTTGCTGAATAAGCCTATTTAATAAGGCTATTTAATGAGCCTAAGTTGCTGATTTAAAAATGCTATTTAATAAGCCTAAGTTGCTGAAATAAATCTGTTTAATAAGGCTATTTAATAAGCATAAGTTGCTGAAATAAGCTTATTTAATAAGCCTAAGTTGCTGAAATAAGCCTATTTAATAAGGCTATTTAATAAGTCTAAGTTGCTGAAATAAACCTATTTAATAAGTCTAAGTTGCTAAAATAAGCCTATTTAATGAGGCTATTTAATAAGTCTATTTAATAAGCCTATTTAATAAGCCTATTTAATAAGCCTATTTAATAAGCCTATTTAATACGCCTATTTAATAAACATATTTAATAAGTATTTAATGAGCCTTTTTAATAAGTCTATTTAATAAGCCTTTTTATTAAGCCTATTTAATAAGTCTATTTAATAAGCCTATTTAATAAGGCTATTTAATAAGTCTATTTGATAAGCCTATTTAATAAGTATTTAATGAGCCTATTTAATAAGCCTATTTATTGAGCCTATTTAATAAGCCTATTTATTGAGCCTATTTAATAAGCCTATTTATTGAGCCTATTTAATAAGCCTATTTATTGAGCCTATTTAATAAGCCTATTTAATAAGCCTATTTAATAAGCCTATTTAATACGCCTATTTAATAAACACATTTAATAAGTATTTAATGAGCATTTTTAATAAGCCTATTTAATAAGTCTATTTAATAAGCCTATTTAATAAGTCTATTTAATAAGTCTAGTTAATAAGCCTACTTAATATGTATTTAATGAGCCTATTTAATAAGTCTATTTAATAAGCCTATTTAATAGGCCTATTTAATAAGTCTAAGTTGCTGGAAAAAAGCCTATTTAATAAGCCTAAGTTGCTGAATAAGCCTATTTAATAAGCCTAAGTTGCTGAAATAAGCCTTTTTAATAAGTCTAAGTTGCTGAAATAAGCCTATTTAATAAGCCTAAGTTGCTGAAATAAGCCTATTTAATAAGGCTATTTAATAAGCCTAAGTTGCTGAAATAAGGCTACTTAATAAGCCTTTTTAATGAGCCTATTTAATAAGTCTATTTAATAAGCCTTTTTAATAAGTATATTTAATAAGTCTATTTAATAAGCCTATTTAATAAGTATTTAATGAGCCTATTTAATAAGCCTATTTATTGAGCCTATTTAATAAGCCTATTTATTGAGCCTATTTAATAAGCCTATTTATTGAGCCTATTTAATAAGCCTATTTATTGAGCCTATTTAATAAGCCTATTTAATAAGTCTATTTAATAAGCCTATTTAATAAGCCTATTTATTGACCCTATTTAATAAGCCTATTTAATAAGCCTATTTATTGAGCCTATTTAATAAGTCTATTTAATACGCCTATTTAATAAGCCTATTTAATAAGTATTTAATGAGCCTATTTAATAAGTCTATTTAATAAGCCTATTTAATAGACCTATTTAATAAGTCTAAGTTGCTGAAATAAGCCTATTTAATAAACCTATTTAATAGGCCTATTTAATAAGTCTAATTTGCTGAAATAAGCCTATTTAATAAGCCTAAGTTTCTGAATGAGCCTATTTAATAAGCCTAAGTTGCTGAAATAAGCCTATTTAATAAGCCTAAGTTGCTGAACAAGCCTATTTAATAAACCTAAGTTGCTGAAATAAGCCTTTTTAATCAGCGTAAGTTGCTGAAATAAGCCTATTTAATAAGCCCAAGTTGCTGAAATAAGCCTACTTAATTAGGCTATTTAATAAGCCTAAGTTGCTGAAATAAGCCTATTTAATAAGCGTAATTTGCTGAAATAAGGCTATTTAATAAGTCTAAGTTGCTGAAATAAGCCTATTTAATAAGCCTAAGTTGCTGAAATAAGCCTATTTAATTAGCCTGTTTAATAAGCCTAAGTTGCTGAAATAAGCCTATTTAATAAGCCTATTTAATAAGCCTATTTAATAGGCCTATTTAATAAGTCTAAGTTGCTGAAATAAGCCTATTTAATAAGCCTATATAATAGTCCTATTTAATAAGTCTAAGTTGCTGAAATAAGCCTATTTAATAAGCCTAAGTTGCTGAATGAGCCTATTTAATAAGCCTAAGTTGCTGAAATAAGCCTATTTAATAAGCCTAAGTTGCTTAATAAGCCTATTTAATAAGCCTAAGTTGCTGAATAAACCTATTTAATAAGTCTAAGTTGCTGAAATAAGGCTATTTAATAAGCCTAAGTTGCTGAAATAAGGCTATTTAATAAGTTTAAGTTGCTGAAATAAGCCTATTTAATAAGCCTAAGTTGCTGAAATAAGCCTATTTAATAAGGCTATTTAATGAGCCTAAGTTGCTGATTTAAAAATGCTATTTAATAAGCCTAAGTTGCTGAAATAAATCTGTTTAATAAGGCTATTTAATAAGCATAACTTGCTGAAATAAGCTTATTTAATAAGCCTAAGTTGCTGAAATAAGCCTATTTAATAAGGCTATTTAATAAGTCTAAGTTGCTGAAATAAACCTATTTAATAAGTCTAAGTTGCTAAAATAAGCCTATTTAATGAGGCTATTTAATAAGTCTATTTAATAAGCCTATTTAATAAGCCTATTTAATAAGCCTATTTAATAAGCCTATTTAATACGCCTATTTAATAAACATATTTAATAAGTATTTATTGAACCTTTTTAATAAGTCTATTTAATAAGCCTTTTTATTAAGCCTATTTAATAAGTCTATTTATTGAGCCTATTTAATAAGCCTATTTATTGAGCCTATTTAATAAGCCTATTTATTGAGCCTATTTAATAAGCCTATTTATTGAGCCTATTTAATAAGCCTATTTATTGAGCCTATTTAATAAGCCTATTTAATAAGTCTATTTAATAAGCCTATTTAATAAGCCTATTTATTGACCCTATTTAATAAGCCTATTTAATAAGCCTATTTATTGAGCCTATTTAATAAGTCTATTTAATACGCCTATTTAATAAGCCTATTTAATAAGTATTTAATGAGCCTATTTAAGAAGTCTATTTAATAAGCCTGTTTAATAAGCCTATTTAATAAGTATTGAATGAGCCTATTTAATAAGCCTAAGTTGCTGAATATGCCTATTTAATAAGCCTAAGTTGCTGAAATAAGCCTATTTAATAAACCTATTTGATAAGCCTAAGTTGCTGAATAAGCCTATTTAATAAGCCTAAGTTGCTGAAATAAGCCTATTTAATAAGTCTAAGTTGCTGAAATAACGCTATTTAATAAGCCTAAGTTGCTGAAATAAGCCTATTTAATAAGCCTAAGTTGTTGAAATAAGGCTATTTAATAAGCCTAAGTTGCTGAATATGCCTATTTAATAAGCCTAAGTTGCTGAAATAAGCCTATTTAATAAACCTATTTGATAAGCCTAAGTTGCTGAATAAGCCTATTTAATAAGCCTAAGTTGCTGAAATAAGCCTATTTAATAAGTCTAAGTTGCTGAAATAACGCTATTTAATAAGCCTAAGTTGCTGAAATAAGCCTATTTAATAAGCCTAAGTTGTTGAAATAAGGCTATTTAATAAGTCCAAGTTGCTGAAATAAGCGTATTTAATAAGCCTAAGTTGCTGAAATAAGTATATTTAATAAGAATAAGTTGCTGAAATAAGCCTATTTAATAAGTCTAAGTTGCTGAAATAAGGCTATTTAATAAGTCTAAGTTGCTGAAATAAGCCTTTTTAATCAGCGTAAGTTGCTGAAATAAGCCTATTTAATAAGCCCAAGTTGCTGAAATAAGCCTACTTAATTAGGCTATTTAATAAGCCTAAGTTGCTGAAATAAGCCTATTTAATAAGTGTAAGTTGCTGAAATAAGGCTATTTAATAAGTCTAAGTTGCTGAAATAAGCCTATTTAATAAGCCTAAGTTGCTGAAATAAGCCTATTTAATAAGCCTGTTTAATAAGCCTAAGTTGCTGAAATAAGCCTATTTAATAAGCCTATTTAATAAGCCTATTTAATAGGCCTATTTAATAAGTCTAAGTTGCTGAAATGAGCCTAATTAATAAGCCTATATAATGGGCCTATTTGATAAGTCTAAGTTGCTGAAATAAGCCTATTTAATAAACCTATTTAATAGGCCTATTTAATAAGTCTAATTTGCTGAAATAATCCTATTTAATAAGCCTAAGTTTCTGAATGAGCCTATTTAATAAGCCTAAGTTGCTGAAATAAGCCTATTTAAAAGCCTAAGTTGCTGAACAAGCCTATTTAATAAACCTAAGTTGCTGAAATAAGCCTTTTTAATCAGCGTAAGTTGCTGAAATAAGCCTATTTAATAAGCCCAAGTTGCTGAAATAAGCCTACTTAATTAGGCTATTTAATAAGCCTAAGTTGCTGAAATAAGCCTATTTAATAAGCGTAATTTGCTGAAATAAGGCTATTTAATAAGTCTAAGTTGCTGAAATAAGCCTATTTAATAAGCCTAAGTTGCTGAAATAAGCCTATTTAATTAGCCTGTTTAATAAGCCTAAGTTGCTGAAATAAGCCTATTTAATAAGCCTATTTAATAAGCCTATTTAATAAGCCTATTTAATAGGCCTATTTAATAAGTCTAAGTTGCTGAAATAAGCCTATTTAATAAGCCTATATAATAGTCCTATTTAATAAGTCTAAGTTGCTGAAATAAGCCTATTTAATAAGCCTAAGTTGCTGAATGAGCCTATTTAATAAGTCTAAGTTGCTGAAATAAGCCTATTTAATAAGGCTATTTAATAAGCCTAAGTTGCTGAATAAGCCTATTTAATAAGCCTAAGTTGCTGAAATAAGCCTATTTAATAAGGCTATTTAATGAGCCTAAGTTGCTGATTTAAAAATGCTATTTAATAAGCCTAAGTTGCTGAAATAAATCTGTTTAATAAGGCTATTTAATAATCATAAGTTGCTGAAATAAGCTTATTTAATAAGCCTAAGTTGCTGAAATAAGCCTATTTAATAAGGCTATTTAATAAGTCTAAGTTGCTGAAATAAACCTATTTAATAAGTCTAAGTTGCTAAAATAAGCCTATTTAATGAGGCTATTTAATAAGTCTATTTAATAAGCCTATTTAATAAGCCTATTTAATAAGCCTATTTAATAAGCCTATTTAATACGCCTATTTAATAAACATATTTAATAAGTATTTAATGAGCCTTTTTAATATGTCTATTTAATAAGCCTTTTTATTAAGCCTATTTAATAAGTCTATTTAATAAGCCTATTTAATAAGGCTATTTAATAAGTCTATTTGATAAGCCTATTTAATAAGTATTTAATGAGCCTATTTAATAAGCCTATTTATTGAGTCTATTTAATAAGCCTATTTATTGAGCCTATTTAATAAGCCTATTTATTGAGCCTATTTAATGAGCCTATTTATTGAGCCTATTTAATAAGCCTATTTAATAAGCCTATTTAATAAGCCTATTTAATAAGCCTATTTAATACGCCTATTTAATAAACACATTTAATAAGTATTTAATGAGCATTTTTAATAAGCCTATTTAATAAGTCTATTTAATAAGCCTATTTAATAAGTCTATTTAATAAGTCTAGTTAATAAGCCTACTTAATAAGTATTTAATGAGCCTATTTAATAAGTCTATTTAATAAGCCTATTTAATAGGCCTATTTAATAAGTCTAAGTTGCTGAAAAAAGCCTATTTAATAAGCCTAAGTTGCTGAATAAGCCTATTTAATAAGCCTAAGTTGCTGAAATAAGCCTTTTTAATAAGTCTAAGTTGCTGAAATAAGCCTATTTAATAAGCCTAAGTTGCTGAAATAAGCCTATTTAATAAGGCTATTTAATAAGCCTAAGTTGCTGAATAAGCCTATTTAATAAGTCTAAGTTGCTGAAATAACGCTATTTTAATGAGGCAATTTAATAAGTCTATTTAATAAGCCTATTTAATAAGCCTATTTAATAAGCCTATTTATTGAGCCTATTTAATAAGTCTATTTAATAAGCCTATTTAATAAGCCAATTTAATAAGTATTTAATGAGCCTATTTAATAAGTCTATTTAATAAGCCTTTTTAATAAGCCTATTTAATAAGTCTATTTAATAAGCCTATTTAATAAGTCTATTTAATAAGTCTATTTAATAAGCCTATTTAATAAGTATTTAATGAGCCTATTTAATAAGCCTATTTATTGAGCCTATTTAATAAGCCTATTTATTGAGCCTATTTAATAAGCCTATTTATTGAGCCTATTTAATAAGCCTATTTATTGAGCCTATTTAATAAGCCTATTTAATAAGTCTATTTAATAAGCCTATTTAATAAGCCTATTTAATAAGCCTATTTATTGAGCCTATTTAATAAGCCTATTTAATAAGCCTATTTATTGAGCCTATTTAATAAGCCTATTTATTGAGCCTATTTAATAAGCCTATTTATTGAGCCTATTTAATAAGCCTATTTAATAAGTCTATTTAATAAGCCTATTTAATAAGCCTATTTAATAAGCCTATTTATTGAGCCTATTTAATAAGTCTATTTAATAAGCCTATTTAATAAGCCAATTTAATAAGTATTTAATGAGCCTATTTAATAAGTCTATTTAATAAGCCTATTTAATAGGCCTATTTAATAAGTCTAAGTTGCTGAAATAAGCCTATTTAATAAGCCTATTTAATAGGCCTATTTAATAAGTCTAAGTTGCTGAAATAAGCCTATTTAATAAGCCTAAGTTGCTGAATAAGGCTATTTAATAAGCCTAAGTTGCTGAATAAACCTATTTAATAAGTCTAAGTTGCTGAAATAAGCCTATTTAATAAGGCTATTTAATGAGCCTAAGTTGCTGAAATAAACCTATTTAAAAATGCTATTTAATAAGCCTAAGTTGCTGAAATAAGCCTATTTAATAAGGCTCTTTAATAAGTCTAAGTTGCTGAAATAAACCTATTTAATAAGCCTAAGTTGCTAAAATAAGCCTATTTCATGAGGCTATTTAATAAGTCTATTTAATAAGTCTATTTAATAAGTCTATTTAATAAGTCTATTTAATAAGCCTATTTAATAAGCCTATTTAATAAGCCTAATTAATACACCTATTTAATAAACATATTTAATAAGTATTTAATGAGCCTATTTAATAAGTCTATTTAATAAGCCTTTTTAATAAGACTATTTAATAAGTCTATTTAATAAGACTATTTAATAAGTCAATTTAATAAGCCTATTTAATAAGACTATTTAATAAGTATTTAATGAGCCTATTTAATAAGCCTATTTATTGAACCTATTTAATAAGCCTATTTATTGAGCCTATTTAATAAGCATATTTATTGAGCCTATTTAATAAGCCTATTTATTGAGCCTATTTAATAAGCCGATTTAATAAGTCTATTTAATAAGCCTATTTAATAAGCCTATTTAATAAGCCTATTTATTGAGCCTATTTAATAAGCCTATTTAATAAGCCGATTTATTGAGCCTATTTAATAAGTCTATTTAATAAGCCTATTTAATAAGCCTATTTAATAAGTATTTAATGAGCCTATTTAATAAGTCTATTTAATAAGCCTATTTAATAGGCCTATTTAATAAGTCTAAGTTGCTGAAATAAGCCTATTTAATAAGCCTATTTAATAGGCCTATTTAATAAGTCTAAGTTGCTGAAATAAGCCTATCTAATAAGTCTAAGGTGCTGAAATAAACCTATTAAATAAGCCTAAGTTATTAAAATAAGCCTATTTAATTAGGCTATTTAATACGTCTATTTAATAAGCCTATTTAATAAGCCTATTTAATAAGCCTATTTAATAAGCATATTTAATACGCCTATTTAATAAACATATTTAATAAGTATTTAATGAGCCTATTTAATAAGTCTATTTAATAAGCCTATTTAATAAGTCTATTTAATAAGCCTATTTAATAAGTCTATTTAATAAGTCTATTTAATAAGCCTATTTAATAAGTATTTAATGAGCCTATTTAATAAGCCTATTAAATAAGCCTATTTAATAGGCCTATTTAATAAGTCTAAGTTGCTGAAATAAGCCTATTTAATAAGCCTATTTAATAGGCCTATTTAATAAGTCTAAGTTCCTGAAATAAGCCTATTTAATAAGCCTAAGTTGCTGAATAAGGCTATTTAATAAGCCTAAGTTGCTGAATATACCTATTTAATAAGTCTAAGTTGCTGAAATAAACCTATATAATAAGCTTAAGTTGCTAAAATAAGCCTATTTCATGAGGCTATTTAATACGTCTATTTAATAAGTCTATTTAATAAGTCTATTTAATAAGTCTATTTAATAAGCCTATTTAATAAGACTATTTAATAAGTCTATTTAATAAGCCTATTTAATAAGTCTAATAAGTCTATTTAATAAGCCTATTTAATAAGCCTATTTATTGAGCCTATTTAATAAGCCTATTTATTGAGCCTATTTAACAAGCATATTTATTGAGCCTATTTAATAAGCCTATTTATTGAGCCTATTTAATAAGCCGATTTAATAAGTCTATTTAATAAGCCTATTTAATAAGCCGATTTATTGAGCCTATTTAATAAGTCTATTTAATAAGCCTATTTAATAAGCCTATTTATTGAGCCTATTTAATAAGTCTATTTAATAAGCCTATTTAATAAGCCTATTTAATAAGTATTTAATGAGCCTATTTAATAAGTCTATTCAATATGCCTATTTAATAGGCCTTTTTTAATAAATCTAAGTTGCTGAAATAAGCCTATTTAATAAGCCTATTTAATAGGCCTATTTAATAAGTCTAAGTTTTTGAAATAAGCCTATTTAATAAGCCTAAGTTTCTGAATGAGCCTATTTAATAAGCCTAAGTTGCTGAAATAAGCCTATTTAATGAGCCTAAGTTGCTGAATAAGGCTATTTAATAAGCCTAAGTTGCTGAAATAAGGCTATTTAATAAGTTTAAGTTGCTGAAAAAAGCTTGTTTAATAAGCCTAAGTTGCTGAAATAAGCCTATTTAATAAGGCTATTTAATGAGCCTAAGTTTCTGAACTAAGCCTATTTATTAAGCCTATTTAATAAGTCTAAGTTGCTGAAATAAACCTATTTAAAATGCTATTTAATAAGCCTAAGTTGCTGAAATAAACCTGTTTAATAAGGCTATTTAATAAGCATAAGTTGCTGAAATAAGCTTATTTAATAAGCCTAAGTTGCTGAAATAAGCCTATTTAATAAGGCTATTTAATAAGTCTAAGTTGCTGAAATAAACCTATTAAATAAGCCTAAGTTGCTAAAATAAGCCTATTTAATTAGGCTATTTAATAAGTCTATTTAATAAGCCTATTTAATAAGCCTATTTAATAAGCCTATTTAATAAGCCTATTTAATACGCCTATTTAATAAACATATTTAATAAGTATTTAATGAGCCTATTTAATAAGTCTATTTAATAAGCCTTTTTAATAAGCCTATTTAATAAGTCTATTTAATAAGCCTATTTAATAAGTCTATTTAATAAGTCTATTTAATAAGCCTATTTAATAAGTATTTAATGAGCCTATTTAATAAGCCTATTTATTGAGCCTATTTAATAAGCCTATTTATTGAGCCTATTTAATAAGCCTATTTATTGAGCCTATTTAATAAGCCTATTTATTGAGCCTATTTAATAAGCCTATTTAATAAGTCTATTTAATAAGCCTATTTAATAAGCCTATTTAATAAGACTATTTATTGAGCCTATTTAATAAGCCTATTTAATAAGCCTATTTATTGAGCCTATTTAATAAGTCTATTTAATAAGCCTATTTAATAAGCCAATTTAATAAGTATTTAATGAGCCTATTTAATAAGTCTATTTAATAAGCCTATTTAATAGGCCTATTTAATAAGTCTAAGTTGCTGAAATAAGCCTATTTAATAAGCCTATTTAATAGGCCTATTTAATAAGTCTAAGTTGCTGAAATAAGCCTATTTAATAAGCCTAAGTTGCTGAATAAGCCTATTTAATAAGCCTAAGTTGCTGAATAAACCTATTTAATAAGTCTAAGTTGCTGAAATAAGCCTATTTAATAAGGCTATTTAATGAGCCTAAGTTGCTGAAATAAGACTATTTAATAAGCCTAAGTTTCTGAACTAAGCCTATTTAAAAAGGTATATTTAATAAGTCTAAGTTGCTGAAATAAACCTATTTAAAAATGCTATTTAATAAGCCTAAGTTGCTGAAATAAACCTGTTTAATAAGGCTATTTAATAAGCATAAGTTGCTGAAATAAGCTTATTTAATAAGCCTAAGTTGCTGAAATAAGCCTATTTAATAAGGCTCTTTAATAAGTCTAAGTTGCTGAAATAAACCTATTTAATACGCCTAAGTTGCTAAAATAAGCCTATTTCATGAGGCTATTTAATAAGTCTATTTAATAAGTCTATTTAATAAGTCTATTTAATAAGTCTATTTAATAAGCCTATTTAATAAGCCTAATTAATACACCTATTTAATAAACATATTTAATAAGTATTTAATGAGCCTATTTAATAAGTCTATTTAATAAGCCTTTTTAATAAGACTATTTAATACGTCTATTTAATAAGACTATTTAATAAGTCTATTTAATAAGCCTATTTAATAAGCCTATTTAATAAGTATTTAATGAGCCTATTTAATAAGTCTATTTAATAAGCCTTTTTAATAAGACTATTTAATAAGTCTATTTAATAAGACTATTTAATAAGTCTATTTAATGAGCCTATTTAATAAGCCTATTTATTGAGCCTATTTAATAAGTCTATTTAATAAGCCTATTTAATAAGCCAATTTAATAAGTATTTAATGAGCCTATTTAATAAGTCTATTTAATAAGCCTATTTAATAGGCCTATTTAATAAGTCTAAGTTGCTGAAATAAGCCTATTTAATAAGCCTATTTAATAGGCCTATTTAATAAGTCTAAGTTGCTGAAATAAGCCTATTTAATAAGCCTAAGTTGCTGAATAAGGCTATTTAATAAGCCTAAGTTGCTGAATAAACCTATTTAATAAGTCTAAGTTGCTGAAATAAGCCTATTTAATAAGGCTATTTAATGAGCCTAAGTTGCTGAAATAAGACTATTTAATAAGCCTAAGTTTCTGAACTAAGCCTATTTAAAAAGGTATATTTAATAAGTCTAAGTTGCTGAAATAAACCTATTTAAAAATGCTATTTAATAAGCCTAAGTTGCTGAAATAAACCTGTTTAATAAGGCTATTTAATAAGCATAAGTTGCTGAAATAAGCTTATTTAATAAGCCTAAGTTGCTGAAATAAGCCTATTTAATAAGGCTCTTTAATAAGTCTAAGTTGCTGAAATAAACCTATTTAATACGCCTAAGTTGCTAAAATAAGCCTATTTCATGAGGCTATTTAATAAGTCTATTTAATAAGTCTATTTAATAAGTCTATTTAATAAGTCTATTTAATAAGCCTATTTAATAAGCCTAATTAATACACCTATTTAATAAACATATTTAATAAGTATTTAATGAGCCTATTTAATAAGTCTATTTAATAAGCCTTTTTAATAAGACTATTTAATACGTCTATTTAATAAGACTATTTAATAAGTCTATTTAATAAGCCTATTTAATAAGCCTATTTAATAAGTATTTAATGAGCCTATTTAATAAGTCTATTTAATAAGCCTTTTTAATAAGACTATTTAATAAGTCTATTTAATAAGACTATTTAATAAGTCTATTTAATGAGCCTATTTAATAAGCCTATTTATTGAGCCTATTTAATAAGCCTATTTATTGAGCCTATTTAATAAGCATATTTATGGAGCCTATTTAATAAGCCTATTTATTGAGCCTATTTAATAAGCTGATTTAATAAGTCTATTTAATAAGCCTATTTAATAAGCCTATTTAATAAGCCTATTTATTGAGCCTATTTAATAAGCCTATTCAATAAGCCGATTTATTGAGCCTATTTAATAAGTCTATTTAATAAGCCTATTTAATAAGCCTATTTAATAAGTATTTAATGAGCCTATTTAATAAGTCTATTTAATAAGCCTATTTAATAGGCCTATTTAATAAGTCTAAGGTGCTGAAATAAACCTATTAAATAAGCCTAAGTTGCTAAAATAAGCCTATTTAATTAGGCTATTTAATAAGTCTATTTAATAAGCCTATTTAATAAGCCTATTTAATAAGCCTATTTAATAAGCCTATTTAATACGCCTATTTAATAAACATATTTAATAAGTATTTAATGAGCCTATTTAATAAGTCTATTTAATAAGCCTTTTTAATAAGCCTATTTAATAAGTCTATTTAATAAGCCTATTTAATAAGTCTATTTAATAAGTCTGTTTAATAAGCCTATTTAATAAGCCTATTTATTGAGCCTATTTAATAAGCCTATTTATTGAGCCTATTTAATAAGCCTATTTAATAAGTCTATTTAATAAGCCTATTTAATAAGCCTATTTAATAAGCCTATTTATTGAGCCTATTTAATAAGCCTATTTATTGAGCCTATTTAATAAGCCTATTTATTGAGCCTATTTAATAAGCCTATTTAATAAGTCTATTTAATAAGCCTATTTAATAAGCCTATTTAATAAGCCTATTTATTGAGCCTATTTAATAAGTCTATTTAATAAGCCTATTTAATAAGCCAATTTAATAAGTATTTAATGAGCCTATTTAATAAGTCTATTTAATAAGCCTATTTAATAGGCCTATTTAATAAGTCTAAGTTGCTGAAATAAGCCTATTTAATAAGCCTATTTAATAGGCCTATTTAATAAGTCTAAGTTGCTGAAATAAGCCTATTTAATAAGCCTAAGTTGCTGAATAAGGCTATTTAATAAGCCTAAGTTGCTGAATAAACCTATTTAATAAGTCTAAGTTGCTGAAATAAGCCTATTTAATAAGGCTATTTAATGAGCCTAAGTTGCTGAAATAAACCTATTTAAAAATGCTATTTAATAAGCCTAAGTTGCTGAAATAAACCTGTTTAATAAGGCTATTTAATAAGCATAAGTTGCTGAAATAAGCTTATTTAATAAGCCTAAGTTGCTGAAATAAGCCTATTTAATAAGGCTCTTTAATAAGTCTAAGTTGCTGAAATAAACCTATTTAATAAGCCTAAGTTGCTAAAAAAAGCCTATTTCATGAGGCTATTTAATAAGTCTATTTAATAAGTCTATTTAATAAGTCTATTTAATAAGTCTATTTAATAAGCCTATTTAATAAGCCTATTTATTAAGCCTAATTATTACACCTATTTAATAAACATATTTAATAAGTATTTAATGAGCCTATTTAATAAGTCTATTTAATAAGCCTTTTTAATAAGACTATTTAATAAGTCTATTTAATAAGACTATTTAATAAGTCTATTTAATAAGCCTATTTAATAAGCCTATTTAATAAGTATTTAATGAGCCTATTTAATAAGCCTATTTATTGAGCCTATTTAATAAGCCTATTTATTGAGCCTATTTAATAAGCATATTTATTGAGCCTATTTAATAAGCCTATTTATTGAGCCTATTTAATAAGCCGATTTAATAAGTCTATTTAATAAGCCTATTTAATAAGCCTATTTAATAAGCCTATTTATTGAGCCTATTTAATAAGCCTATTTAATAAGCCGATTTATTGAGCCTATTTAATAAGTCTCTTTAATAAGCCTATTTAATAAGCCTATTTAATAAGTATTTAATGAGCCTATTTAATAAGTCTATTTAATAAGCCTATTTAATAGGCCTATTTAATAAGTCTAAGGTGCTGAAATAAACCTATTAAATAAGCCTAAGTTATTAAAATAAGCCTATTTAATTAGGCTATTTAATAAGTCTATTTAATAAGCCTATTTAATAAGCCTATTTAATAAGCCTATTTAATAAGCATATTTAATACGCCTATTTAATAAACATATTTAATAAGTATTTAATGAGCCTATTTAATAAGTCTATTTAATAAGCCTATTTAATAAGTCTATTTAATAAGCCTATTTAATAAGTCTATTTAATAAGTCTATTTAATAAGTCTATTTAATAAGTATTTAATGAGCCTATTTAATAAGCCTATTTATTGAGCCTATTTAATAAGCCTATTTATTGAGCCTATTTAATAAGCCTATTTATTGAGCCTATTTAATAAGCCTATTTATTGAGCCTATTTAATAAGCCTATTTAATAAGTCTATTTAATAAGCCTATTTAATAAGCCTATTTAATAAGCCTATTTATTGAGCCTATTTAATAATCCTATTTAATAAGCCTATTTATTGAGCCTTTTTAATAAGTCTATTTAATAAGCCTATTTAATAAGCCAATTTAATAAGTATTTAATGAGCCTATTTAATAAGTCTATTTAATAAGCCTATTTAATAGGCCTATTTAATAAGTCTAAGTTGCTGAAATAAGCCTATTTAATAAGCCTATTTAATAGGCCTATTTAATAAGTCTAAGTTGCTGAAATAATCCTATTTAATAAGCCTAAGTTGCTGAATAAGGCTATTTAATAAGCCTAAGTTGCTGAATAAACCTATTTAATAAGTCTAAGTTGCTGAAATAAGCCTATTTAATAAGGCTATTTAATGAGCCTAAGTTGCTGAAATAAGACTATTTAATAAGCCTAAGTTTCTGAACTAAGCCTATTTAAAAAGGTATATTTAATAAGTCTAAGTTGCTGAAATAAACCTATTTAAAAATGCTATTTAATAAGCCTAAGTTGCTGAAATAAACCTGTTTAATAAGGCTATTTAATAAGCATAAGTTGCTGAAATAAGCTTATTTAATAAGCCTAAGTTGCTGAAATAAGCCTATTTAATAAGGCTCTTTAATAAGTCTAAGTTGCTGAAATAAACCTATTTAATACGCCTAAGTTGCTAAAATAAGCCTATTTCATGAGGCTATTTAATAAGTCTATTTAATAAGTCTATTTAATAAGTCTATTTAATAAGTCTATTTAATAAGCCTATTTAATAAGCCTAATTAATACACCTATTTAATAAACATATTTAATAAGTATTTAATGAGCCTATTTAATAAGTCTATTTAATAAGCCTTTTTAATAAGACTATTTAATACGTCTATTTAATAAGACTATTTAATAAGTCTATTTAATAAGCCTATTTAATAAGCCTATTTAATAAGTATTTAATGAGCCTATTTAATAAGTCTATTTAATAAGCCTTTTTAATAAGACTATTTAATAAGTCTATTTAATAAGACTATTTAATAAGTCTATTTAATGAGCCTATTTAATAAGCCTATTTATTGAGCCTATTTAATAAGCCTATTTATTGAGCCTATTTAATAAGCATATTTATGGAGCCTATTTAATAAGCCTATTTATTGAGCCTATTTAATAAGCTGATTTAATAAGTCTATTTAATAAGCCTATTTAATAAGCCTATTTAATAAGCCTATTTATTGAGCCTATTTAATAAGCCTATTCAATAAGCCGATTTATTGAGCCTATTTAATAAGTCTATTTAATAAGCCTATTTAATAAGCCTATTTAATAAGTATTTAATGAGCCTATTTAATAAGTCTATTTAATAAGCCTATTTAATAGGCCTATTTAATAAGTCTAAGGTGCTGAAATAAACCTATTAAATAAGCCTAAGTTGCTAAAATAAGCCTATTTAATTAGGCTATTTAATAAGTCTATTTAATAAGCCTATTTAATAAGCCTATTTAATAAGCCTATTTAATAAGCCTATTTAATACGCCTATTTAATAAACATATTTAATAAGTATTTAATGAGCCTATTTAATAAGTCTATTTAATAAGCCTTTTTAATAAGCCTATTTAATAAGTCTATTTAATAAGCCTATTTAATAAGTCTATTTAATAAGTCTGTTTAATAAGCCTATTTAATAAGCCTATTTATTGAGCCTATTTAATAAGCCTATTTATTGAGCCTATTTAATAAGCCTATTTAATAAGTCTATTTAATAAGCCTATTTAATAAGCCTATTTAATAAGCCTATTTATTGAGCCTATTTAATAAGTCTATTTAATAAGCCTATTTAATAAGCCAATTTAATAAGTATTTAATGAGCCTATCTAATAAGTCTATTTAATAAGCCTATTTAATAGGCCTATTTAATAAGTCTTAGTTGCTGAAATAAGCCTATTTAATAAGCCTATTTAATAGGCCTATTTAATAAGTCTAAGTTGCTGAAATAAGCCTATTTAATAAGCCTAAGTTGCTGAATAAGGCTATTTAATAAGCCTAAGTTGCTGAATAAACCTATTTAATAAGTCTAAGTTGCTGAAATAAGCCTATTTAATAAGGCTATTTAATGAGCCTATGTTGCTGAAATAAACCTATTTAAAAATGCTATTTAATAAGCCTAAGTTGCTGAAATAAACCTGTTTAATAAGGCTATTTAATAAGCATAAGTTGCTGAAATAAGCTTATTTAATAAGCCTAAGTTGCTGAAATAAGCCTATTTAATAAGGCTCTTTAATAAGTCTAAGTTGCTGAAATAAACCTATTTAATAAGCCTAAGTTGCTAAAATAAGCCTATTTCATGAGGCTATTTAATAAGTCTATTTAATAAGTCTATTTAATAAGTCTATTTAATAAGTCTATTTTATAAGCCTATTTAATAAGCCTATTTATTAAGCCTAATTATTACACCTATTTAATAAACATATTTAATAAGTATTTAATGAGCCTATTTAATAAGTCTATTTAATAAGCCTTTTTAATAAGACTATTTAATAAGTCTATTTAATAAGACTATTTAATAAGTCTATTTAATAAGCCTATTTAATAAGCCTATTTAATAAGTATTTAATGAGCCTATTTAATAAGCCTATTTATTGAGCCTATTTAATAAGCCTATTTATTGGGCCTATTTAATAAGCATATTTATTGAGCCTATTTAATAAGCCTATTTATTGAGCCTATTTAATAAGCCGATTTAATAAGTCTATTTAATAAGCCTATTTAATAAGCCTATTTAATAAGCCTATTTATTGAGCCTATTTAATAAGCCTATTTAATAAGCCGATTTATTGAGCCTATTTAATAAGTCTCTTTAATAAGCCTATTTAATAAGCCTATTTAATAAGTATTTAATGAGCCTATTTAATAAGTCTATTTAATAAGCCTATTTAATAGGCCTATTTAATAAGTCTAAGGTGCTGAAATAAACCTATTAAATAAGCCTAAGTTATTAAAATAAGCCTATTTAATTAGGCTATTTAATAAGTCTATTTAATAAGCCTATTTAATAAGCCTATTTAATAAGCCTATTTAATAAGCATATTTAATACGCCTATTTAATAAACATATTTAATAAGTATTTAATGAGCCTATTTAATAAGTCTATTTAATAAGCCTATTTAATAAGTCTATTTAATAAGCCTATTTAATAAGTCTATTTAATAAGTCTATTTAATAAGTCTATTTAATAAGTATTTAATGAGCCTATTTAATAAGCCTATTTATTGAGCCTATTTAATAAGCCTATTTATTGAGCCGATTTAATAAGCCTATTTATTGAGCCTATTTAATAAGCCTATTTATTGAGCCTATTTAATAAGCCTATTTAATAAGTCTATTTAATAAGCCTATTTAATAAGCCTATTTAATAAGCCTATTTATTGAGCCTATTTAATAAGCCTATTTAATAAGCCTATTTATTGAGCCTTTTTAATAAGTCTATTTAATAAGCCTATTTAATAAGCCAATTTAATAAGTATTTAATGAGCCTATTTAATAAGTCTATTTAATAAGCCTATTTAATAGGCCTATTTAATAAGTCTAAGTTGCTGAAATAAGCCTATTTAATAAGCCTATTTAATAGGCCTATTTAATAAGTCTAAGTTGCTGAAATAATCCTATTTAATAAGCCTAAGTTGCTGAATAAGGCTATTTAATAAGCCTAAGTTGCTGAATAAACCTATTTAATAAGTCTAAGTTGCTGAAATAAGCCTATTTAATAAGGCTATTTAATAAGCCTAAGTTGCTGAAATAAGCCTATTTAATAAGGCTATTTAATGAGCCTAAGTTGCTGAATAAGGCTATTTAATAAGCCTAAGTTGCTGAAATAAGCCTATTTAATAAGACTATTTAATAAGCCTAAGTTTCTGAACTAAGCCTATTTAAAAAGGTATATTTAATAAGTCTAAGTTGCTGAAATAAACCTATTTAAAAATGCTATTTAATAAGCCTAAGTTGCTGAAATAAACCTGTTTAATAAGGCTATTTAATAAGCATAAGTTGCTGAAATAAGCTTATTTAATAAGCCTAAGTTGCTGAAATAAGCCTATTTAATAAGGCTCTTTAATAAGTCTAAGTTGCTGAAATAAACCTATTTAATAAGCCTAAGTTGCTAAAATAAGCCTATTTCATGAGGCTATTTAATAAGTCTATTTAATAAGTCTATTTAATAAGTCTATTTAATAAGTCTATTTAATAAGCCTATTTAATAAGCCTATTTAATAAGCCTAATTAATACACCTATTTAATAAACATATTTAATAAGTATTTAATGAGCCTATTTAATAAGTCTATTTAATAAGCCTTTTTAATAAGACTATTTAATAAGTCTATTTAATAAGACTATTTAATAAGTCTATTTAATAAGCCTATTTAATAAGCCTATTTAATAAGTATTTAATGAGCCTATTTAATAAGCCTATTTATTGAGCCTATTTAATAAGCCTATTTATTGAGCCTATTTAATAAGCATATTTATTGAGCCTATTTAATAAGCCTATTTATTGAGCCTATTTAATAAGCCGATTTAATAAGTCTATTTAATAAGCCTATTTAATAAGCCTATTTAATAAGCCTATTTATTGAGCCTATTTAATAAGCCTATTTAATAAGCCGATTTATTGAGCCTATTTAATAAGTCTATTTAATAAGCCTATTTAATAAGCCTATTTAATAAATATTTAATGAGCCTATTTAATAAGTCTATTTAATAAGCCTATTTAATAGGCCTATTTAATAAGTCTAAGTTGCTGAAATAAGCCTATTTAATAAGCCTATTTAATAGGCCTATTTAATAAGTCTAAGTTGCTGAAATAAGCCTATCTAATAAGTCTAAGGTGCTGAAATAAACCTATTAAATAAGCCTAAGTTGCTAAAATAAGCCTATTTAATTAGGCTATTTAATAAGTCTATTTAATAAGCCTATTTAATAAGCCTATTTAATAAGCCTATTTAATAAGCCTATTTAATACGCCTATTTAATAAACATATTTAATAAGTATTTAATGAGCCTATTTAATAAGTCTATTTAATAAGCCTTTTTAATAAGCCTATTTGATAAGCCTATTTAATAAGCCTATTTAATAAGCCTATTTAATAAGCCTATTTAATATGCCTATTTAATAAACATATTTAATAAGCCTATTTAATAAGTATTTAATGAGCCTATTTAATAAGCCTATTTATTGAGCCTATTTAATAAGCCTATTTATTGAGCCTATTTAATAAGGCTATTTATTGAGCATATTTAATAAGCCTATTTATTGAGCCTATTTAATAAGCCTATTTAATAAGTCTATTTAATAAGCCTATTTAATAAGCCTATTTAATAAGCCTATTTATTGAGCCTATTTAATAAGCCTATTTAATAAGCCTATTTATTGAGCCTATTTAATAAGTCTATTTAATAAGCCTATTTAATAAGCCTATTTAATAAGTATTTAATGAGCCTATTTAATAAGTCTATTTAATAAGCCTATTTAATAGGCCTATTTAATAAGTCTAAGTTGCTGAAATAAGCCTATTTAATAAGCCTATTTAATAGGTCTATTTAATAAGTCTAAGTTGCAGAAATAAGCCTATTTAATAAGCCTAAGTTGTTGAATAAGGCTATTTAATAAGCCTAAGTTGCTGAATAAACCTATTTAATAAGTCTAAGTTGCTGAAATAAGCCTATTTAATAAGGCTATTTAATAAGCCTAAGTTGCTGAAATAAGCCTATTTAATAAGGCTATTTAATGAGCCTAAGTTGCTGAAATAAGACTATTTAATAAGCCTAAGTTTCTGAACTAAGCCTATTTAAAAAGGTATATTTAATAAGTCTAAGTTGCTGAAATAAACCTATTTAAAAATGCTATTTAATAAGCCTAAGTTGCTGAAATAAACCTGTTTAATAAGGCTATTCAATAAGCATAAGTTGCTGAAATAAGCTTATTTAATAAGCTAAAGTTGCTGAAATAAGCCTATTTAATAAGGCTCTTTAATAAGTCTAAGTTGCTGAAATAAACCTATTTAATAAGCCTAAGTTGCTAAAATAAGCCTATTTCATGAGGCTATTTAATAAGTCTATTTAATAAGTCTATTTAATAAGTCTATTTAATAAGCCTATTTAATAAGCCTATTTAATAAGCCTAATTAATACACCTATTTAATAAACATATTTAATAAGTATTTAATGAGCCTATTTAATAAGTCTATTTAATAAGCCGATGTAATAAGTCTATTTAATTAGCCTATTTAATAAGCCTATTTAATAAGCCTATTTATTGAGCCTATTTAATAAGCCTATTTAATAAGCCGATTTATTGAGCCTATTTAATAAGTCTATTTAATAAGCCTATTTAATAAGCCTATATAATAAGTATTTAATGAGCCTATTTAATAAGTCTATTTAATAAGCCTATTTAATAGGCCTATTTAATAAGTCTAAGTTGCTGAAATAAGCCTATTTAATAAGCCTATTTAATAGGCCTATTTAATAAGTCTAAGTTGCTGAAATAAGCCTATTTAATAAGTCTAAGTTGCTGAAATAAACCTATTAAATAAGCCTAAGTTGCTAAAATAAGCCTATTTAATTAGGCTATTTAATAAGTCTATTTAATAAGCCTATTTAATAAGCCTATTTAATAAGCCTATTTAATAAGCCTATTTAATACGCCTATTTAATAAACATATTTAATAAGTATTTAATGAGCCTATTTAATAAGTCTATTTAATAAGCCTTTTTAATAAGCCTATTTAATAAGTCTATTTAATAAGCCTATTTAATAAGTCTATTTAATAAGTCTATTTAATAAGCCTATTTAATAAGTATTTAATGAGCCTATTTAATAAGCCTATTTATTGAGCCTATTTAATAAGCCTATTTATTGAGCCTATTTAATAAACCTATTTATTGAGCCTATTTAATAAGCCTATTTATTGAGCCTATTTAATAAGCCTATTTAATAAGTTTATTTAATAAGCCTATTTAATAAGCCTATTTATTGACCATATTTAATAAGCCTATTTAATAAGCCTATTTATTGAGCCTATTTAATAAGTCTATTTAATAAGCCTATTTAATAAGCCTATTTAATAAGTATTTAATGAGCCTATTTAATAAGTCTATTTAATAAGCCTATTTAATAGGCCTATTTGATAAGTCTAAGTTGCTGAAATAAGCCTATTTAATAAGCCTATTTAATAGGCCTATTTAATAAGTCTAAGTTGCAGAAATACGCCTATTTAATAAGCCTAAGTTGCTGAATAAGGCTATTTATTAAGCCTAAGTTGCTGAATAAACCTATTTAATAAGTCTAAGTTGCTGAAATAAGCCTATTTAATAAGGCTATCTAATAAGCCTAAGTTGCTGAAATAAGCCTATTTAATAAGGCTATTTAATGAGCCTAAGTTGCTGAAATAAGACTATTTAATAAGCCTAAGTTTCTGAACTAAGCCTATTTAAAAAGGTATATTTAATAAGTCTAAGTTGCTGAAATAAACCTATTTAATAAGCCTAAGTTGCTAAAATAAGCCTATTTCATGAGGCTATTTAATAAGTCTATTTAATAAGTCTTTTTAATGAGCCTATTTAATAAGTATTTAATGAGCCTATTTAATAAGCCTATTTATTGAGCCTATTTAATAAGCCTATTTATTGAGCCTATTTAATAAGCCTATTTATTGAGCCTATTTAATAAGTCTATTTAATAAGCCTTTTTAATAAGCCTATTTAATAAGTCTATTTAATAAGACTATTTAATAAGTCTATTTAATAAGTCTATTTAATAAGCCTATTTAATAAGTATTTAATGAGCCTATTTAATAAGCCTATTTATTGAGCCTATTTAATAAGTCTATTTAATAAGCCTATTTAATAGGCCTTTTTTAATAAATCTAAGTTGCTGAAATAAGCTTATTTAATAAGCCTAAGTTTCTGAATGAGCCTATTTAATAAGCCTAAGTTGCTGAAATAAGCCTATTAAATAAGCCTAAGTTGCTGAATAAGCCTATTTAATAAGCCTAAGTTGCTGAATAAACCTATTTAATAAGTCTAAGTTGCTGAAATAAGCATATTTAATAAGGCTATTTAATAAGCCTAAGTTGCTGAAATAAGACTATTTAATAAGCCTAAGTTTCTGAACTAAGCCTATTTTAAAAGGTATATTTAATAAGTCTAAGTTGCTGAAATAAACCTATTTAAAATGCTATTTAATAAGCCTAAGTTGCTGAAAAAAACCTGTTTAATAAGGCTATTTAATAAGAATAAGTTGCTGAAATAAGCTTATTTAATAAGCCTAAGTTGCTGAAATATGCCTATTTAATAAGGCTCTTTAATAAGTCTAAGTTGCTGAAATAAACCTATTTAATAAGCCTAAGTTGCTAAAATAAGCCTATTTAATGAGGCTATTTAATACGTCTATTTAATAAGCCTATTTAATAAGCCTATTTAATAAGCCTATTTAATAAGCCTATTTAATGAGTCTATTTAATAAGTCTATTTAATAAGTATTTAATGAGCCTATTTAATAAGCCTATTTATTGAGCCTATTTAATAAGCCTATTTATTGAGCCTATTTAATAAGCCTATTTATTGAGCCTATTTAATAAGTCTATTTAATAAGCCTTTTTAATAAGCCTATTTAATAAGTCTATTTAATAAGACTATTTAATAAGTCTATTTAATAAGTCTATTTAATAAGCCTATTTAATAAGTATTTAATGAGCCTATTTAATAAGCCTATTTATTGAGCCTATTTAATAAGCCTATTTAACAAGCCTATTTAATAATTATTTAATGAGCCTGTTTAATAAGTCTATTTAATAAGCCTATTTAATAGGCCTATTTAATAAGTCTAAGTTGCTGAAATAAGCCTATTTAATAAGTCTATTTAATAGGCCTATTTAATAAGTCTAAGTTGCTGAAATAAGCCTATTTAATAAGCCTAAGTTACTGAAATAAGCCTATTTAATAAGCCTAAGTTGCTGAAATAAGGCTATTTAATACGTCTAAGTTGCTGAAATAAGCCTATTTAATAAGCCTAAGTTGCTGAAATAAGTATATTTAATAAGCATAAGTTGCTGAAATAAGCCTATTTAATGAGTCTAGGTTGCTGAAATAAGGCTATTTAATAAGTCTAAGTTGCTGAAATAAGCCTTTTTAATCAGCGTAAGTTGCTGAAATAAGCCTATTTAATAAGCCCAAGTTGCTGAAATAAGCCTACTTAATTAGGCTATTTAATAAGCCTAAGTTGCTGAAATAAGCCTATTTAATAAGCGTAAGTTGCTGAAATAAGGCTATTTAATAAGCCTAAGTTGCTGAAATAAGCCTATTTAATGAGCTATTTAATAAGTCTATTTAATAAGCCTATTTAATAAGCCTATTTAATAAGCCTATTTAATACGCCTATGTAATAAGTCTATTTAATAAGTCTATTTAATAAGTATTTAATGAGCCTATTTAATAAGCCTATTTATTGAGCCTATTTAATAAGCCTATTTATTGAGCCTATTTAATAAGCCTATTTATTGAGCCTATTTAATAAGCCTATTTAATAAGTCTATTTAATAAGCCTATTTAATAAGCCTATTTATTGAGCCTTTTTAATAAGACTATTTAATAAGCCTATTTATTGAGCCTATTTAATAAGTCTATTTAATAAGCCTATTTAATAAGTCTATTTAATAAGCCTATTTAATACGCCTATTTAATAAGTCTAAGTTGCTGAAATAAGCCTATTTAATAAGCCTATTTAATAGGCCTATTTAATAAGTCTAAGTTGCTGAAATAAGCCTATTTAATAAGCCTAAGTTTCTGAATGAGCCTATTTAATAAGCCTTAGTTGCTGAAATAAGCCTATTTAATAAGCCTAAGTTGCTGAATAAGCCTATTTAATAAGCCTAAGTTGCTGAAATAAGCCTATTTAATAAGTCTAAGTTGCTAAAATAAGGCTATTTAATAAGCCTAAGTTGCTGAAATAAGCCTATTTAATAAGCCTAAGTTGCTGAAATAAGGCTCTTTAATAAGTCTAAGTTGCTGAAATAAACATATTTAATAAGCCTAAGTTGCTAAAATAAGCCTATTTAATGAGGCTATTTAATACGTCTATTTAATAAGCCTATTTAATAAGCCTATTTAATAAGCCTATTTAATGAGTCTATTTAATAAGTCTATTTAATAAGTATTTAATGAGCCTATTTAATAAGCCTATTTATTGAGCCTATTTAATAAGGCTATTTATTGAGCCTATTTAATAAGCCTATTTATTGAGCCTATTTAATAAGTCTATTTAATAAGCCTTTTTAATAAGCCTATTTAATAAGTCTATTTAATAAGACTATTTAATAAGTCTATTTAATAAGTCTATTTAATAAGCCTATTTAATAAGTATTTAATGAGCCTATTTAATAAGCCTATTTATTGAGCCTATTTAATAAGTCTATTTAACAAGCCTATTTATTGAGCCTATTTAATAAGTCTATTTAATAAGCCTATTTAATAAGCCTATTTAATAAGTATTTAATGAGCCTATTTAATAAGTCTATTTAATAAGCCTATTTAATAGGCCTTTTTTAATAAATCTAAGTTGCTGAAATAAGCCTATTTAATAAGCCTATTTAATAGGCCTATTTAATAAGTCTAAGTTGCTGAAATAAGCTTATTTAATAAGCCTAAGTTTCTGAATGAGCCTATTTAATAAGCCTAAGTTGCTGAAATAAGCCTATTAAATAAGCCTAAGTTGCTGAATAAGCCTATTTAATAAGCCTAAGTTGCTGAATAAACCTATTTAATAAGTCTAAGTTGCTGAAATAAGCATATTTAATAAGGCTATTTAATAAGCCTAAGTTGCTGAAATAAGACTATTTAATAAGCCTAAGTTTCTGAACTAAGCCTATTTTAAAAGGTATATTTAATAAGTCTAAGTTGCTGAAATAAACCTATTTAAAATGCTATTTAATAAGCCTAAGTTTCTGAAATAAACCTGTGTAATAAGGCTATTTAATAAGAATAAGTTGCTGAAATAAGCTTATTTAATAAGCCTAAGTTGCTGAAATATGCCTATTTAATAAGGCTCTTTAATAAGTCTAAGTTGCTGAAATAAACCTATTTAATAAGCCTAAATTGCTAAAATAAGCCTATTTAATGAGGCTATTTAATACGTCTATTTAATAAGCCTATTTAATAAGCCTATTTAATAAGCCTATTTAATAAGCCTATTTAATGAGTCTATTTAATAAGTCTATTTAATAAGTATTTAATGAGCCTATTTAATAAGCCTATTTATTGAGCCTATTTAATAAGCCTATTTATTGAGCCTATTTAATAAGCCTATTTATTGAGCCTATTTAATAAGTCTATTTAATAAGCCTTTTTAATAAGCCTATTTAATAAGTCTATTTAATAAGACTATTTAATAAGTCTATTTAATAAGTCTATTTAATAAGCCTATTTAATAAGTATTTAATGAGCCTATTTAATAAGCCTATTTATTGAGCCTATTTAATAAGCCTATTTCACAAGCCTGTTTAATAATTATTTAATGAGCCTGTTTAATAAGTCTATTTAATAAGCCTATTTAATAGGCCTATTTAATAAGTCTAAGTTGCTGAAATAAGCCTATTTAATAAGTCTATTTAATAGGCCTATTTAATAAGTCTAAGTTGCTGAAATAAGCCTATTTAATAAGCCTAAGTTACTGAAATAAGCCTATTTAATAAGCCTAAGTTGCTGAAATAAGGCTATTTAATACGTCTAAGTTGCTGAAATAAGCCTATTTAATAAGCCTAAGTTGCTGAAATAAGTATATTTAATAAGCATAAGTTGCTGAAATAAGCCTATTTAATGAGTCTAGGTTGCTGAAATAAGGCTATTTAATAAGTCTAAGTTGCTGAAATAAGCCTTTTTAATCAGCGTAAGTTGCTGAAATAAGCCTATTTAATAAGCCTAAGTTGCTGAAATAAGGCTATTTAATACGTCTAAGTTGCTGAAATAAGCCTATTTAATAAGCCTAAGTTGCTGAAATAAGTATATTTAATAAGCATAAGTTGCTGAAATAAGCCTATTTAATGAGTCTAGGTTGCTGAAATAAGGCTATTTAATAAGTCTAAGTTGCTGAAATAAGCCTTTTTAATCAGCGTAAGTTGCTGAAATAAGCCTATTTAATAAGCCCAAGTTGCTGAAATAAGCCTACTTAATTAGGCTATTTAATAAGCCTAAGTTGCTGAAATAAGCCTATTTAATAAGCGTAAGTTGCTGAAATAAGGCTATTTCATAAGCCTAAGTTGCTGAAATAAGCCTATTTAATGAGCTATTTAATAAGTCTATTTAATAAGCCTATTTAATAAGCCTATTTAATAAGCCTATTTAATACGCCTATGTAATAAGTCTATTTAATAAGTCTATTTAATAAGTATTTAATGAGCCTATTTAATAAGCCTATTTATTGAGCCTATTTAATAAGCCTATTTATTGAGCCTATTTAATAAGCCTATTTATTGAGCCTATTTAATAAGCCTATTTAATAAGTCTATTTAATAAGCCTATTTAATAAGCCTATTTATTGAGCCTATTTAATAAGACTATTTAATAAGCCTATTTATTGAGCCTATTTAATAAGTCTATTTAATAAGCCTATTTAATACGCCTATTTAATAAGTCTAAGTTGCTGAAATAAGCCTATTTAATAAGCCTATTTAATAGGCCTATTTAATAAGTCTAAGTTGCTGAAATAAGCCTATTTAATAAGCCTAAGTTTCTGAATGAGCCTATTTAATAAGCCTTAGTTGCTGAAATAAGCCTATTTAATAAGCCTAAGTTGCTGAATAAGCCTATTTAATAAGCCTAAGTTGCTGAAATAAGCCTATTTAATAAGTCTAAGTTGCTGAAATAAGGCTATTTAATAAGCCTAAGTTGCTGAAATAAGCCTATTTAATAAGCCTAAGTTGATGAAATAAGGCTATTTAATAAGTCTAGGTTGCTGAAATAAGCCTATTTAATATGCCTAATTTGCTGAAATAAGTATATTTAATAAGCCTAAGTTGCTGAAATAAGCCTATTTAATAAGGCTCTTTAATAAGTCTAAGTTGCTGAAATAAACCTATTTAATAAGCCTAAGTTGCTAAAATAAGCCTATTTCATGAGGCTATTTAATAAGTCTATTTAATAAGTCTATTTAATAAGTCTATTTATTAAGTCTATTTAATAAGCCTATTTAATATGCCTATTTATTGAGCCTATTTAATAAGCCTATTTAATAAGCCGATTTATTGAGCCTATTTAATAAGTCTATTTAATAAGCCTATTTAATAAGCCTATTTAATAAGTATTTAATGAGCCTATTTAATATGTCTATTTAATAAGCCTATTTAATAGGCCTATTTAATAAGTCTAAGTTGCTGAAATAAGCCTATTTAATAAGCCTATTTAATAGGCCTATTTAATAAGTCTAAGTTGCTGAAATAAACCTATTTAATAAGCCTAAGTTGCTGAATAAGCCTATTTAATAAGCCTAAGTTGCCGAATAAACCTATTTAATAAGTCTAAGTTGCTAAAATAATCCTATTTAATACGGCTATTTAATAAGCCTAAGTTGCTGAAATAAGCCTATTTCATAAGGCTATTTAATGAGCCTAAGTTGCTGAAATGAGACTATTTAATAAGCCTAAGTTTCTGAACTAAGCCTATTTAAAAAGGTATATTTAATATGTCTAAGTTGCTGAAATAAACCTATTTAAAAATGCTATTTAATAAGCCTAAGTTGCTGAAATAAACCTGTTTAATAAGGCTATTTAATAAGCATAAGTTGCTGAAATAAGCTTATTTAATAAGCCTAAGTTGCTGAAATAAGCCTATTTAATAAGGCTCTTTAATAAGTCTAAGTTGCTGAAATAAACCTATTTAATAAGCCTAAGTTGCTAAAATAAGCCTATTTCATGAGGCTATTTAATAAGTATATTTAATAAGTATATTTAATAAGTCTATTTAATAAGTCTATTTAATAAGCCTATTTAATAAGCCTATTTAATAAGCCTAATTAATGCACCTATTTAATAAACATATTTAATAAGTCTATTTAATAAGCCTATTTAATAAGTATTTAATGAGCCTATTTAATAAGCCTATTTATTGAACCTATTTAATAAGCCTATTTATTGAGCCTATTTAATAAGCATATTTATTGAGCCTATTTAATAAGCCTATTTATTGAGCCTATTTAATAAGCCGATTTAATAAGTCTATTTAATAAGCCTATTTAATAAGCCTATTTAATAAGCCTATTTAATAAGTCTATTTAATAAGCCTATTTAATAAGTATTTAATGAGCCTATTTAATAAGCCTATTTATTGAGCCTATTTAATAAGTCTATTTAATAAGCCTATTTAATAAGCCTATTTAATAAGTATTTAATGAGCCTATTTAATAAGTCTATTTAATAAGCCTATTTAATAGGCCTTTTTTAATAAATCTAAGTTGCTGAAATAAGCCTATTTAATAAGCCTATTTAATAGGCCTATTTAATAAGTCTGAGTTGCTGAAATAAGCTTATTTAATAAGCCTAAGTTTCTGAATGAGCCTATTTAATAAGCCTAAGTTGCTGAAATAAGCCTATTAAATAAGCCTAAGTTGCTGAATAAGCCTATTTAATAAGCCTAAGTTGCTGAAATAAACCTATTTAATAAGCCTAAGTTGCTGAAATAAACCTATTTAAAAATGCTATTTAATAAGCCTAAGTTGCTGAAATAAACCTGTTTAATAAGGCTATTTAATAAGCATAAGTTGCTGAAATAAGCTTATTTAATAAGCCTAAGTTGCTGAAATAAGCCTATTTAATAAGGCTCTTTAATAAGTCTAAGTTGCTGAAATAAACCTATTTAATAAGCCTAAGTTGCTAAAATAAGCCTATTTCATGAGGCTATTTAATAAGTATATTTAATAAGTATATTTAATAAGTCTATTTAATAAGTCTATTTAATAAGCCTATTTAATAAGCCTATTTAATAAGCCTAATTAATGCACCTATTTAATAAACATATTTAATAAGTCTATTTAATAAGCCTATTTAATAAGTATTTAATGAGCCTATTTAATAAGCCTATTTATTGAACCTATTTAATAAGCCTATTTATTGAGCCTATTTAATAAGCATATTTATTGAGCCTATTTAATAAGCCTATTTATTGAGCCTATTTAATAAGCCGATTTAATAAGTCTATTTAATAAGCCTATTTAATAAGCCTATTTAACAAGCCTATTTAATAAGTCTATTTAATAAGCCTATTTAATAAGTATTTAATGAGCCTATTTAATAAGCCTATTTATTGAGCCTATTTAATAAGTCTATTTAATAAGCCTATTTAATAAGCCTATTTAATAAGTATTTAATGAGCCTATTTAATAAGTCTATTTAATAAGCCTATTTAATAGGCCTTTTTTAATAAATCTAAGTTGCTGAAATAAGCCTATTTAATAAGCCTATTTAATAGGCCTATTTAATAAGTCTGAGTTGCTGAAATAAGCTTATTTAATAAGCCTAAGTTTCTGAATGAGCCTATTTAATAAGCCTAAGTTGCTGAAATAAGCCTATTAAATAAGCCTAAGTTGCTGAATAAGCCTATTTAATAAGCCTAAGTTGCTGAAATAAACCTATTTAATAAGCCTAAGTTGCTAAAATAAGCCTATTTCATGAGGCTATTTAATAAGTCTATTTAATAAGTATATTTAATAAGTCTATTTAATAAGTCTATTTAATAAGCCTATTTAATAAGCCTATTTAATAAGCCTAATTAATGCACCTATTTAATAAACATATTTAATAAGTCTATTTAATAAGCCTATTTAATAAGTATTTAATGAGCCTATTTAATAAGCCTATTTATTGAGCCTATTTAATAAGCCTAAGTTGCTGAAATAAACCTATTTAATAAGCCTAAGTTGCTAAAATAAGCCTATTTCATGAGGCTATTTAATAAGTCTATTTAATAAGTATATTTAATAAGTCTATTTAATAAGTCTATTTAATAAGCCTATTTAATAAGCCTATTTAATAAGCCTAATTAATGCACCTATTTAATAAACATATTTAATAAGTCTATTTAATAAGCCTATTTAATAAGTATTTAATGAGCCTATTTAATAAGCCTATTTATTGAGCCTATTTAATAAGCCTATTTATTGAGCCTATTTAATAAGCATATTTATTGAGCCTATTTAATAAGCCTATTTATTGAGCCTATTTAATAAGCCGATTTAATAAGTCTATTTAATAAGCCTATTTAATAAGTATTTAATGAGCCTATATAATAAGCCTATTTATTGAGCCTATTTAATAAGTCTATTTAATAAGCCTATTTAATAAGCCTATTTAATAAGTATTTAATGAGCCTATTTAATAAGTCTATTTAATAAGCCTATTTAATAGGCCTTTTTTAATAAATCTAAGTTGCTGAAATAAGCCTATTTAATAAGCCTATTTAATAGGCCTATTTAATAAGTCTGAGTTGCTGAAATAAGCTTATTTAATAAGCCTAAGTTTCTGAATGAGCCTATTTAATAAGCCTAAGTTGCTGAAATAAGCCTATTAAATAAGCCTAAGTTGCTGAATAAGCCTATTTAATAAGCCTAAGTTGCTGAATAAACCTATTTAATAAGTCTAAGTTGCTGAAATAAGCATATTTAATAAGGCTATTTAATAAGCCTAAGTTGCTGAATAAGTCTATTTAATAAGGCTATTTAATGAGCCTAAGTTGCTGAAATAAGACTATTTAATAAGCCTAAGTTTCTGAACTAAGCCTGTTTTAAAAGGTATATTTAATAAGTCTAAGTTGCTGAAATAAACCTATTTAAAATGCTATTTAATAAGCCTAAGTTGCTGAAATAAACCTGTTTAATAAGGCTATTTAATAAGAATAAGTTGCTGAAATAAGCTTATTTAATAAGCCTAAGTTGCTGAAATATGCCTATTTAATAAGGCTCTTTAATAAGTCTAAGTTGCTGAAATAAACCTATTTAATAAGCCCAAGTTGCTAAAATAAGCCTATT